>NC_061101.1:11265623-11270623 GCF_015104395.2 Macrobrachium nipponense | reverse complement strand
TATATATATATTTTTAATTTTTAAGTGTATGACTGTAATAAACATTTATGGAAAGTAGCAATGTTGTATGTCCTTACATACATACGTACTACTACTGTACACGTGTAGGTCATAAACCTCAAACAATATATATATATATATATATATATATATATATATATATATATATATATATATATATATATATATATATATATATATATATATATATATATATATATATATATATATAGTATAGAAAAAACCCACGTATATATATATATATATATATATATATATCTATATATATATATATATATATATATATATATATATTGTATATAAATATAACATATACATACACATACATTCATACCTAATCATTAGTGAGTGTGATGTATGCATATAACCGAATAGAGAAATCAGTTACGCAGGCATTTGAATTTGACAGACCATAATATCAACACCTAACTCATTCGTAAGTGTTAAAAGTGCGGTGGTGGTGTAGGCACATATAAGCTCTTGTGATTTACATGTTAAGTGTCGGGTGTGATTTATAAACATTCCAACACCACTGGAGTCCGTAAGTTTAGACCTCTCGTTTATTCAATTATGTAATTAGGATCTTTCGGTGCCTAATCCTCTTTGTAACTTGGGTGCGGCGGAGACTAAGAAAATCTTAATCTCCCTTTTAGTCCTAAATTCTTTTCCAAAGTTTGAGAGAGAGAGAGAGAGAGAGAGAGAGAGAGAGAGAGAGAGAGAGAGAGATTATTAGTGGTATAAGAACAATCCTTATTACGTCGTACACCTCCCCATTAAACTTGATTAAAAGAGAGAGAGAGAGAGAGAGAGAGAGAGAGAGAGAGAAAAGGCTGCGGTCAGGCTAATACCCATCAGGTGGCAGGCAACAACTTGGAGGGCAAAATGATGGGGCAGGTATAATCATCTGGGCAGCAAAAAGAGAGGTAGCCGAATGATGGTAGCAAATAAAGGTACCTAATAAAGGCCCATCGGAAAAAGGATCAACCTCCACCGACTTTCATTTGCATAATTGAGTCGTGAAAATGACGGAGCAATTTGAATCTATTTCGTCGAAAGTAAAAAAAAAAAAAAAAAAAAGTAAAATGTTCTATATGTTTTGGGATTATTCTCGTAGACACTGATGTTTTTGTCATGAATTATTGTCTTTAGATTTATCAAAGCTCTATACAACTATATGATCTATACTCTATTTAAAAGAGAGAGAACAATGACTTGGTAACTTGGCAAGGTTAGAACAAAGCCCTAAACTTCTAAAAACAGAGCAATAATTTACAAAAAACAGAGCAATAATTTTCAAAAAACAGAGCAATAATTTACAAATGTAATCAAACTTGCAGAAATTTAACCTCTAAGAAACATTATACGTAGTATTACGACCGTATTATATTCATGCTGATGACCCCAGGGCTGTGTAATTTTTCGAACCAACCGTTATCATTAACTTTCAAATAATGAGAGAGAGAGAGAGAGAGAGAGAGAGAGAGAGAGGAAAAATATTAAAAGAAATATCCTAAAAATAAATAATAAGAGGTCATGATTTTTAGGATGAGGTAGCCAGCCACCTCATCCTAAAAATCATTATTTAAATTTAAGAGAAACTCACAACAGACCTTAGGACTTTGGTACTATGAGCGACCACTCTTCACAATGAAAGGTAACAGAGAGTTAACAGAATTAAACGAGATAACGAAGATCCAACGGGTAAAAAGGACACCTTTTCGATCTATCCTCCATCCTAATTCGACCGACATCCTTGGGCTTTTCTAGTGCTCGTAAGTAGGACGAATGGGGGAGACGAAGCGATTACATTATATCAGTCTCTCTTTGGGTTACTTTTGTAGAAGCAGGGTTTGTGAAAAGGGTTGATCGACGAGGGTTTTAAGATGTTCTCTGCAGAGTTTATTAGGAACCCAGCATCTTTTGGGCGGTATTCGGAATGGAACGGGAATGGAATATAGGACATTCAGCGCTGAAATTGACAGAAAAAGGTTTGAAAAGGTATAACAGGTAGGAGGAAAAACGTCTCAGTTGCACTATGATTCAGTGATAGGAGAGGGTTAAGGAAAGTAAGATGAAGAAAGCGAATATGAAACAGGGAGGTAGAATAAAAAAGGAAGGGACAGGTTGTTGCAGCTAGGGTCCGAAGACACGCCTCGCAAAGAACCTTAATAAATGCTTGATCAGTGAACCGCATGAGGTCCCACTGATGGCACATACCCACCCTGGCGGGGACCTTGCAACTATCAAACAATGGTTAGGGAGGGAGGGTGAAAAGAAAGAGACCTGGGACGGGTGAATTGATTTGAACGGAGTGTTCAGTAAAAGGAATTGAAACCGGACTGCGTCTAGGGGACGAAAGGGTGGAGGATGGAAGAAGATTTCGTAAATAAAAGCCTAAACAGTAAACGCAAGGTGAGGTTGCCAACTGCTAATCCTGGAGAT
This sequence comes from Macrobrachium nipponense, assembly GCF_015104395.2. NCBI lineage: Eukaryota > Metazoa > Arthropoda > Malacostraca > Decapoda > Palaemonidae > Macrobrachium > Macrobrachium nipponense. The sequence goes on along the minus strand of NC_061101.1, from coordinate 11,268,160 downwards.
AAATGATGAAAGTTTGAGTGTAAGATGCCACTTCCGGGAAGTTCCTTGGTTGAAAGGGGGGGGGGGCGGGGGGTGGGGGTTGGGGGGGGGGGGATACCCATCAAAATGCTGGATAGAGGGTGTTAGGCGGATAACTTCTGTTCTTAAAATGGATGAATTCCAACATCTATAAAAAAAAGTTGATTCATTAATCGATACTTTGTTCAGTTGATAGCTAATGGGATTTGACCGCATCAGTGATCATTGTTTATTATCATATATTAAATGTTAAAAAAAAAATTTAGTATATATATAATATATATATCTATCTATATATATATATATATATATCTATATATAGGTTCTATATATCATAATTATTATATATATATATATAGTATATATAGTTATATCTTCGATAATATATTATCATATATTTATAGGCATCGGTGGTTTGTACGTTTCAGTAAATGTGTGTGTTTGTGTGGTGAGAGATAGTAAGAGAGAGATATAGCGAGGAGAAAGAGCGAGAGAGAGAGAGAGATCGAACTCCCAACTCGGTGAGAAGATGAAATATTACCGTCGTCGAATATCTTCCAATCAATTATGGTTATGAGGACGATGGTCCCACATTTTGTTGATGCTTTCGTGATAACCAACGTAATCCTTTTTATCGTTCCAATAACCCAGCTACGAACCTACAACAGCCAACTAACACCCAAGATAAATACACAATCCACTCCTTAGATCGACACCCACCTTGTAGAGAGAGAAGAGAGAGAAGAGATCGCGAGAGAAGAGAGAGAGAGAGAGAGGATAGAGGAGCGAGAGACCTGTAACCGGTTTCTAGTCGTCAGAAGCGAAACAATACTTTTCCACTTTTTTTCCCAAATGGTTGCCGTCGCGGACCAAGGGAACACTTTTTCCCACTTTTAGTGATACGATAGGAAAACTACCTTTTTTTTTAACAACTAAAATTTACTAGCAAATACACGCCAACATTTTGCAGTTTACCTCAAAAATAGGTGGTCCGGTCCTATATTATTAATTATTATTATTATTATTATTATTATTATTATTATTATTATTATTATTAATTATATCCAAAGTGTGGTACATCTAATATTATTATTGGTAAAAAGCAATTGTGAACCCAAAATGTTATACCCACGATTGATTTATTATTATTATTATTATTCATTAGTTATTATTATTATTATTATTATGTTATTTTATTATTATTCTTATTATTATTATTATTATTAGGAAAGCGCTAAATCCCAGTTATAGTTAAATGTAAATTTAAATATTTTATTTAAATTTAAAAACAGCAAGGTATAGTTTTTCACGGGGTGTCTGATCTGATAAGGGAACCGAACAAGATTCCCGGGGAAAGGAAAAGAGGGGGGGGGCTAAATCCTTGTCCTTGCCTTTTTAAATTTTAAATATATGTACCATTTACATAACTGTGGAGTTTGCTTTCTCCATTTGAACAGAACTCGTGCTAGCTATGAGGAGTTTATTATTATTATTATTATTATTAATTATTAGTTTATTATTATTAATTGGATCCATAAAGGTAATTGTGGCATAATCATATTTCTAACTCCATGACAATTACCGACAAGTCTTCAATAATATACTAAAACTAATAATAATAATAATAATAATAAATTAATAATATAATAATAAAATAACAGAAACTAAGAGTTATTATTATTATAGAAAAAAGTAAAAAAAAAAATACTCTTTAACTCATCGATTGCCCACAAGTTTTTCAACCACTAATCCAACAATAATAATAATAATAATAATAATAATAAGATAAATAATAATCAATCTAATAAGTAATCAATAATAATAACATAACTAATTAGTATAATTATTATTACAGAAACGCGCTGGGGGGGGGGATTATAACCTATTCTTAACGTCATGACAATTGCCAAAACCAAAGTCTTCCTACATATTAAACCGTAATAAGTAATAATAATAATAATAATAATAAATAATAATAAATTTTAACAATAAGAGCTACTCCCTAAGCGCAACCAGCCCCGCCCTCTCTCTCTCTCGTCCGTCTAACACTAAATAAAAAAAAAATCACTTTATAATGCTTATCCCTCACATTCTTTATGCAGTTCGACCTCTCCGTCGTTGTTTTAGTTTTTCCAATATCTTTTATTCCATGAACGCTTGAATGCATTTCCTGATTGATAACACCCACCTCCCTCCCCGCCGAACTGTCAAAAAACTTTGAATTCAAATTCCCTCTCGAGTGACCAGGTTAGCTGACGGTAGCGGCGCGTGGAGCGAGATGAAGCTGGCTTAGTACAGGACTGGACAGAGATCAGGCTTGCGCAATAAGATCAAAAACGGGGGCCCGACGACGAAACTAAGCTCAATGCATATTCACTAAGCTCGCTAAGGGGAAGGGGCCCTCGAAAATCAGAGAAAGACTTCAAAATCAAGTCAGTATAAATATCGGCCGCGTAATGCTCGCTCAGTGGCCACCCATCTTCCTCCCCTCCCTCCCACCGAACGTAGTGAGTCACATG
>NC_061101.1:11218028-11265123 GCF_015104395.2 Macrobrachium nipponense | reverse complement strand
TCGTTTTTTGCTGCACGGTAAGTGAACTTAGCATTCAGGCCAGTAGCGCATCTAAGTTACTGAAGGTATGGTACTAGGAGCGGTAGTAGTCTCTGCGGTCCAATTTTCATATAATTAAATTGTTCTTCTCTTTCGTTACGGAGTTTAATTCATACGGTAATGTTAATACATAATCTCTGGAGGGAACTCTTGTAGTTCACGAAGAAAGACTATTAACTATGTAGCAGTGAAAAATCAGTGAAGATTTGTCACATCTTGGAAAACATATCAAGGTATTGAATTCGAGTGTTATCTTTCACACTTTTCCTTTGATGTTTAATAAGTCTTTATGAATACTTTAATCTTTTCCGAGGAGGAATTAATGAAAAAGAAAGAAACTTTGATGTCTCAAAAGGTAAAAGCATGTAGTACCTGTGTATTGCGTGAAACGAATGGCGAAAAAGTCTAAGGAATTTTCTCGCATGATTCCACCGCATATGACAGACAAGCAAAAACTTAAACCCATATTCCAAATGCTACCATTTTAAAGATGCTTCATGTGTATCAGTCACAACTTTTTTAAATGTGTCTCTGGATAACTAATTTCCTTATTTATTTTTTTTGCAAAGGCATTAACTAACGTTGGAGCAAACTGGAACCGTATATTTTGCAGCTGTATTGGTAAATACAGTCTTGAATGAAAATAATCACAGACCCCTGCGACTGAAATAACTGATTACAATGCTATGAGATACTGCTGAAATGACAGTCTATTTTTGTATTTTACCTCTATTCCGCTGTGCCTACATAACAATTGCGTCTTTCGTTAATCTATAATCATACATGACTAGAATACTAAGGAATAGGCGTAAAATTGAGAATAGTTATACAATTAATCCAACTTCATATGGACACCTACCAAGCACTGTTGAATGGTTAAAGAAATTGAGCATGAGAACGCTACATTTGTTTCGTAACTATAAATGGAAAGAGCCTAAATAAAGATAATTAAAAATACATGCCGTAGATAAGAAATACCTCCCTTAGCAAAGCACATTCAAACAATTTTAGTTATGGATCGAATCCAAACAGCTAAGTAGTAGTAGTTATGGGTCGAGGCAATGCCTTTGCAACGGCGCCTCTAATTCTTGAGTTTTTTTTTTTTAGTTTTGTTTATTTGTTGAGCTCTTTCCTTTTTTCTCTCTCTTTTTTTCCACATCAAGTATATGGTTTCTTTTCTTATTTCGTTGTTACCTGTAAATAAAAATTTTCCGACTATGTCACTGTCCTTCTCTTCATAGGGTTGCTGTATCCCTATTGCTTTAACACGTTCTTCTCTATAAGTACCACAATATAAAAGGAAATGAAATATGTCTTCTTCTGTATTACGGCAAAAAGGACAACAGGTGTTCTCATTCTGGTGCCTTTTTGCTATATTTAAATTAAGAGAGTTTGTTCTGTCTTTGAAGAGAAGTATTGAACCACTAGAATTATCATAAATTTCTTCATATTTTATTTCTCTTTTCCACACTTTATATATATTCACTGACACTTTATTATCCAAGTCTTCTTTCCACCTCTCTGTGTCCCATATTCTGGCTTTGTCCTTTATATCTGTTCTGGACATTCCTTCCAATTTTCTTACATTTATTTTAACTTCTTGCATGTACTTTTCCACTGTTTTCCACCATTTTCTTTTCTTTTTCTTGCATATTTCCTTCAGTATCTCTTTCCGTCCATTTAAAGTATTATTTACATAGTTTATTTCTTCCCACTCATAATTCTACTTTCATGGAAGATGCTCCTATCTCCCCCCCTTAATGTGGCTACTACTGTACTTCTACATGCTCCTAATATTTTCCTATATACCCCATTCTCTATTCTTTGTAATTTTTCTATTTCTGTTTCTGTTAGATTAACCACATTGGTTCCATATATGACTGATGGTAGAGCTATATTTTTCCAGAATGTTTTTCCTATTAGAACTTTGTTGCAGCTTTTTTCTATCACGTAATAGGTTTAGGTTGGCTAAAACTTCTGTGCTTTATTCAAACCAGTTCCTTTTCTGTAGCTTAAACAGATTTCTAGTATCATTTATCTTTATTCCTAAATATGTTATGTTCTCCCTCACTTTAATATCCTCAATCTCTTCTGGTTTATCCTTCATATTGAAAATAATGATGCTGCTTTTCTCTTTATTTATTTCTAGCCCACATTTATTTCCTATGTCTATTAAAATCTTTATATTTATTCTTGCATCTTCTATATTACTTGCTAAAACTAAGCCATCGTCGGCGAAGAAAAGTGTCCCTATCTTTACTAGCTCATTTTCAAATCCTGTCCCTTCCTCCTCCATTTTCTTAATTATTAAATACGTCATCAGTTTGAAAAGTGAAGTAGAGCCTGTGCAACCTTGCCTAATCCCACTAGTAATTCCCATTTCCTGTTCAACTCCCTCCCCTAGGTCTATTATTGTGCTATCCCCTTCATATATATTAACTACTGCTTCTATGATTTTTGGATGTATTTTGAACTGTTTCATGACTTCGATCATAACTTCTCGTTTTACTGAGTCAAATGCTTTACTGTAATCGATAGCTATTACTATTAATGGTTTTCTATTCCTGTAGCTCTCTTCTACACAATATTGTAGTGTAAGGTGTCTGAGGTGTGCTTCAATTTCGTCTTTTATCAGCATCATGAATACTTTGTATGATATATTTAATAAAGCTATAGGCCTTAAATCCTTACCCCTTGGTTTCCTTTTCTTTTCTATCATTTTTGTTCTCGATGTCTTCCAAGATTCTGGCTTTTCTTTGATTTCTAGCTCTTTGTTGTAACATCTAACTAATACTTCTATACAGGTTTTGATCTTCATTAATGCTTTGTAAAACTCTGGTTTGATTCCATCTGGGCCTGCAGCTTTTTTAGCTTTGAGCTTACTTAGACATGCTATGACTTTTTCCTTGGTTATCAGAGGTTCCTGCATTGGGATTATCTTCCTTTTGCATTCCATCATTAGGTCCATGTGTTCTCTTAGTACTTTTGGGAATCTATAGTCTCCAATTCTAATGATATCATCTTCTTCTGCCAATTCATTTTCATATTCCATCCTTTTCTCTTCGTTCCAGATTTCCTTTATTTTATTTTCGTGTTTGCTGTAAATGGTTCTCCAGTAATTCACTAATTCATCCTTTGTTTCCGCCTCATTTAGCTTGCTTCCCTGTTCATTATATAAGTATATAGTTTCTTTTTTTCCTCTTTGCTTATTTCTTAACTTACCAATATTTTCCCAGAGCTCTTTGTTTTTGTTTCTTCTTATTTCTTCTGTTATTTTCTTTTCATAAATTATTATCTCTTCTCTTATTAGTAGCTGCACTCTTTTTTCTTTTGCATATATTTCTTCTCTAAACTTTCCTTTACGACATTATCTCTCTCATTCCTTTCCTTCCTATTCAGCTCCTTCCTTTCCTTGATACCTTTTCTTATTTCTTCACTGAACCAGGGTTGCTCTTCAACTTTCTCCTCTACTAGCACCTTTCTCCTATATGTTCTCACTAGCTTATCTTCTGCTACTTCTTTTATTGATAATTCCATTTCTGTGATTCTGTCGGTGTCTTTATCTATTAGGATCTCTTCTAGTTTTTTAATAAAGTCATTTAGGTTGTCTTCATCTGTTTTGAGTATTTTACTTCCTCCCATTTACCCTTGGTTGAGATTCTTGTTCTGTCCTTTGAATGTTAAGTTAATGGTAATTAGGTTATGTTCTGAGATATCAAATTTATATTTGTCTTCATCTATTACCATCTCCTCAAAATTTTTATATAATTTCTCATTTACTAAAGCAAAATCTATTACACTTTTCATTTGCATTCTCTCCCATGTGTATACTCCAGTACATCTGTCTTCTGCGTTAAGTAGTATTAGCCTATGCTCATTCATCCATTCTAATATTATTTCCCCGTTTCTGTCTGTATTCTGGTGGCCTAGGAAACCTATATGGCCATTAAAATCTCCTAAAATTAATAGTGATTCTTGGTCGTTTATGTTTTTAATAATGTTTTCGCATTCTATCTTTATTGCTTTATCTCTGTTTTTATCCTCCTCTGTGTTTCCTACTGATAAGTATAACAACAAAATATGGATAATATTATTGTGTATTTTGCATTTAGCATACAATAAGTCTTTGCTAATGGTCTCCACCTTGTTTAACTCTGTGTTATCGCTGTTTCTATGCAGCATCATTAACCCTCCTCCTTTTTTGTCTTTCATCTCCCTCATATTTTCTATTTTATTTATACCTTTACTTAATGCTAACTTGTCTAGTTTCTGATGAGTTTCGGTTAAACAAAATATCTTATTATCATTGTCTATAACACTTTCTATTTCTGCTAACTTTTGTCTAGTTAAACATTTTATATTTATCATATATATTTTAAACTGTATTTCCACTTGTTTTGATTCTACATGGAAATGAAAAAACAGGGGAGAAGAAGAATTTACATTATTTTACCGACTTGCGTAAGGAGTAAACTTGTAAAGAATGAATTAAAGTATCTATTTTCAGTAAAAAGTAATGTTCAAGGAATAAAACAAACAATCTATGGAGGTATCGAATAAATTGAAAGATAAAGACGCTTAAAATACTTAAGAAAAGAGAGAAAACTTAAAACGATGAGATATTAAACGGTTAACACGAAACAACATTGTACTGTGCGCGAAACTGTGTTTGTTTTGGCATCTACGAACCATTCCGGTCTCCTCTCTGTCCGTAATACAGTTACCTCTTTATTCTCGTTTAGTAAAAGATTTAAACTTTAATAATTACTGCATTATAGATACAGCTTATTATATCGTTTGTGGTTAAAGAGATAAAGTAAGGCAGCCGCAATGCCTTTCATGAAAGGGAAGTTCCCACTTCGGAGGACCCTACAGTACCTGGAGTCGTCGAACCTCGTCCTGAAGGAGAGAGTAAAGGTATACTAGTATATATTATTTGTCGTGTTTATTTGGATAAATTCATCTTTTTTATCCTATTCGTAATATAAATCTTATTGAAGAAGGATTAGCGAAAAGTTCTTACCAAGGGCATTGCTATGGTAGCGTAGGTAGGTACCTACCCTAGTAGGCTAGGTAGATACTAGCCATATGAAATAGGTAGTACCTATACCTTGTCTGCTAATTTGTCTTGGTTGTTTTGTCTCTATTATCCAAGGTTATTTATGTTATTTATCATATTTATCAGATTAATCCAAATACCTAAGGAGTGGTTAAAGTGCTCAATAAGCGAATTTCTAACTTAGGCTAGGGTAATTCTGCGTTGTACTTATGCTACCGGTAAGTCTTAGGTTAAGCTAGGTAGTAACCTAGGGTAGCTAAAGTCGAGAGAGCTGGGGAGAGGGGGGAAGTGCAGTGGTCATGTGGTCTGGCCTAGGGTAGATCTATAGTACTATTCCGCGGCGGCCTAGACTATGGCAGTTGCAGTTTTCTATGCAGTTTTACCGCCTGAACAAATATTTTAAGTAATATTTATTTGGACGACTGTACTTAACCCCCGGGGGCCAGTACTAAACACAGCGAAATACATTGGATGCCCCAATCCCTAGTGGATGTCGTATCCGCGGTTACATTCCTTGCAGTCCGTGTGGAACTATTCTGTAGAATTACCTGGCCTAGGTTACCTAGCTAGGGGAAACAACCAACTGGACTAGCTGATCCAGTTTTCACTGCGTGTGGATCCACCCTTCGAAAAAGTACTTTACCACGTCCTGACACCGGAGATGGGCACCAGTCACGAGTCATCCGTGGTGAGAGCAACAACTCGAGACCTCTACTATCCTTTCAAAATAAGTATTTTCTCCAAAGTTAGAAATTAAGGTCATATTTTAAGATTAAACAGAGGTTAATGAAAGTCTAGCCATGCGCATTGCAAACATATCTCCGAGATGCTTTCAAAATTTTTACTTATGACACCAACAATTTAGAAGATTGACGCCATCTCAATGTTTGCGGAGTCGCTTGTGTCAATAAACTTTCCATTCCATGTGCTAAATCTGCACACCACTTGTACCCATAGATGTCATCCTACCTGACTGAAGGGCTGAACCTTAAAACTAATCCCCCCCCACCCCAACCCCCTCCCACACCTAACTGACCTAGGTAGGGTTACATCAGAAACAATATAATGAGGGCATAACTTGCCTATTGGTTGCCCTTCTTGTTAGTATCTTTTAAAGAAAGTGGTCGTCCCTTGTTACCCCTCTCCCCCCATCTCTAAACCAATCATCTTCAAAGACATTTCTATGTTAGCTTTTCCCTCAGTGATGTTAGTTGTGAAACGCGTTTCCACCTCAGTCCTCCGTCATGGACTTCCTGCCTTTGAAATCCTCTTAAGGTTTAGGTATATTTTATATTATTTCCTGGACCTTCTTTCTAGTCTTCATCCTGCTACTTCATATCTACTGCTTTGCTAGCCAACAGGTCTTCATCCTTTCTTACTTCGTGTAAACTATCTCAAGCTTTAAATTCTCTGTCTTTTTTCCAGCTCTGGACACCATTTATCATGCTGTATGATCGTTCCATCAAATTCTAGCTGTGAATGCTATGTTCCATAGTCACATCTTGATAGACTAGTCTATTCCCATCTTTTGGCATGGAATATAGCCTGAAATCATGTAAAAATGATCTACCTCAAGGTGAATAATCTTAGTGACAGCCCATACTTTACTTCAGTTACCAGCTCAATCATTTTTACAACATGGTTGCAATATATTATTTTTTATCTAATAAAAAAAAAATTCCATCAGTAATATTTTCCTCTCTGTTCAAGGTAGAATGACAAATATTGGAGTTTTTTGTAGAATGCAGAAACAGAGAAAAAAGTCAGTAGTATAAAGATTACAAAACTATGTAACTTGAATGCTGTGGATGTTGCAAGTACTTTCAACTTCTTGCTTGAAAGAGTTCTAAGTAATTTAATGATAATATTATAGTAATACATATTTAAAATCAAACAGGTTGCTGAAAAGACTTGACACTTTCAGATCTCAGTAACATAAATGATATCCGCAAATGTCATCAAATGAAATTCTAATGATGTCATTCATAGAAAAAAAAAGGCAAATATATTTTAATGGGTAGTATATTTGGTTTCGTTGCAGGACGTTGAATGATTGTTTAACTTAGTCTCCCCCAAAATTAATGGATGCATATAAAATTTACAATTTATAAGCGTTGTGATTTCAATTCTTTAGTGTATCTTATAGTGTATCTTATAGAGTACTTTCTTTCCTACCTCTATATGATTGGCATAGTTCTCTGATATTTAGCAGAGGGCAGAAGTGAATTTGGTTGTAGTAGTTTGATGTTGGTTGGGGGACTTACCAAGGAGAAGTGATGTCAGTAGCAGGTGATATTGGATCGAGGAACTGTCAGTGGTGGGGTCAGTACCATCAAGTTTGCATCATTACATTGTAAATTATGATTGGGTAGTCAGAAATTAACTTAGCCATTAAAGCATGTATAAAGAAAGTTTTTTTTTTATTTGAAAAAGTTTAAGTTTTGTACACTACATTTAAAAACATTCACCTTTGTCTGATCTGGAAATATATTTTATTCCCTTCTCCAGATTTTTGCCCTTCATTACAACATCATAGGAAACCATCATCGAGGAGCAAAGGAGTTTGCGTATTGGAACATTCCTCAAATTCAGTTCAAGAATCCAGACGTTCAGGTGAGGAACATACTATCTTTTATACTTCAGCTGTTGCATGATTCGATATTAGTGTTGGATCTCTTCCTAGTCATATGTTTGTATGTTAGAATATGCTTTAAATAGTCATCTCTGCTGTAGGTAGTCTTTTAAGTAATTGTTCCGGTTAAAAGACTTAATAGTTAATTCCAATAGTGGGGTTAGAGATAAAATGAGTTTCTTTCCATTCCTTTCTGTTGTTTATATTTTCTTACTAAATGTCAGTGTGGACCTTGTGTTCATCTCTGATTGTGGAAAGCTACTAAATATTCATATTATTTGTTGTTTTTAAGGATAGATTAAAAGATCATTTCCCCTGTCGTTTTCATGAACTTTGTTATTATCATTATTATTATTGTAAATTAGTTTAATGAGACTACTGAGGTGCATTCCTAAGCTCTCATAGACCTTACCATAAGGATTTATTTGAAATGTCAAGATTAAAGAAATGCAGACTATGGCAATTGGACTGTTAAGTAGGGGGAAATGAAGACAACAGCTGAGAAGTAAAATGCCAAGAGCAGTACTACAGCCAGGTATGCTTCAAATATTCTTGAAGCAGCGCCATTTGAGACATCTAAGCATGATTTCTGGGACTTGGAAATTGCCTAGCTTTAAATTTTGTACTATTTAGCCTTTTTTTGTTTCTTAGCCACCATTGGCAAACCTTTGATTGTAACGTGTACCCTTACAAATGCTAACGCATGCTGTAATGAAATTTCTTTTAACTTTTTTTTTTTTTTTTTTTTTTTTTTTTTTTTTTTTTTTTTAATACCCTACCCGTAGGGGGGTAGTGCCATCAGTGCACCCCATTGCAGTGCTCTGTTGGAATTCCTTAGGGATCTTTGCAATGTCCCTTCGGCCCGTAGCTGCAACCTCTTTCATTCCTTTTATTGTACTTCCATTCATATTCTTTTTTATATATTTCTTTCCTCTCTTATCAATTGTTTCATAGTACAGCTGCGAGGTTTTCCTTTTATTATACCTTTCAAACCTTTCTACTCTTAATTTCCCTTTCAGTGCTGAATGACGTCATAGATCCCAGCACTTAGCCTTTGGCCGAAATTCTATATTCCATTCCTTTAATAAATACAAACAGGCAAAGATGGTAATAATGTGGAAGAAGTCCCTCTGTAAAGGAAGTGTTATTGAAAACATTTTGTTTCATTGGGATTCAGTTTATTATTTAGTCTTCTATATTTTTTAATGTACTCTTGTCAGCATGTAGAAGAGATAATAAATTTCCAAATGATAATGAAAGATATTTTGCTTTGGTTATTTATTTGCTACCTTTAAATGGTCACAGTTATGAAACTGCTTTTGTTATTTATTTGCTACCTTTAAATGGTAACTTTTATGAAACTGCTTTTGTTATTTATTTGCTACCTCTAAATGGTCACTGATGTGGTAGTTAGTGTCTTGGCATTCAGTTCTGATGTTGAGAGTTCACGCCTCTGCAGGGCGATAAAACGTCAATACTGTAGCTCCCTATCAAGGTTAGTTACTGCTGCAGTATGGGGTCTGTGGTGGGGGTTTTGGGAAACTAGCAGACTTCGGCCAAATACCTTGCGGCAGTGGAAGACAGAAACCAACAAGTTAACTTTTTTTTAAGTTTTGGCGTTTACACAGTGTCATCTACAGAGAGTAAGGAATTAACTAAATTCTAAGGGTTACAAGTATGTGTAGATATGGAGCAGGTTTGAGGTTGGAATAAGTCCAGGTTACACTATCAAAATTTCTTCCTGTTAAGTTCATGCCCTAAGGCATTGAGACCATCTTGATAGTATTGATTGCAGAGGTTGGGCATTTTTTATTGTACATCTTCCAGGGGTGTGACTGATGCAATTGCTTGCTCCAGGGTGGAAATGGTGGTTTGTTTCTTTCTCCTTTCTTTTTGGGTCTGTATGAAAATTTCTGCTATAAAATCATTTGTGATATATTATGAAGACAGACTACATAATAAAATAAATAATAATAATGTCATTAAACTTTTGCTTTATTACGAATGCATATCTTTTGCAGATTCATCAGTTGGATACTAAAAAATTAAAATGGATCAATCACACTGATAGACTGTGATGTTTAAAAAGAGCAGAAGAGCATATAATTTTGTCATGTTTGGAAATACTGTATAGTTAGACTGTTACTCTTAGACTTAAGGGGGCCGGCCGGCTAATGCCATTTTTTAAGAACAGGACTTTGATATTCATACTACTTAATAAGGTGACTTGGGACATCTCCAAACTGCATATGATTTTCGCCTCTGACCTTCGGTTTTGTGACGCCAGGGCGATTTTCCCATCCGAAAATAACCATTTTTCAAATTCTATCTCCTCCCTTGATATTTAATATGAAGACCTGGGATTACTACCATATATAGACCTGATGTAGACCTCCAATCGAATGGAGAGTTTTTTTCTAAAAGTCATTTTTTTTTTTTGCTAGATATGAATTTTTCAATATGGTAAAAAAAATAAACCCTATAAATCAGGAGAAAAAAAATTTATAAAAAAAAAGACGAAACAAAAATTGGAAAAAATGGCTCTATTTGATTGTTCTATAATGTCTTTCTGGGTTATATACCAAATTCCAATGTTATAGCTTTAAAACTAAGTGAGAAGATAGATTTTGAAGGTCAATAAGTATAGTTTTGAGATACGGGTGCGTTCAAAGTTTTCCTTCGTATTTCTATAAGACAATGTTAATAAATAATGATTATTATGAATGTATATTTCTTTTTTGTGTATTAATAAACCAAAACTTTTATTTATCATAATTTAATCATAAATGATGATCCCTTTGCTCATATATCGCAGCCTGGGGCACTGCTTGAGGCAAGATGGGGCACTCCTTCCTACGCAATTCTCTCTCCCCTCCTTCACTAACTCGGCGTTATTACTGCGAATTTTCTTCTTCTGTATGTTAGCGAGATGTTTTCCTTGTATTTTCCTCTTTGGCATGAAGAAATTCTTGCCCGAAACAAAGATAAACAAACGTAAATGCAAGAGAATGTTAGAGGTGAAACTTGAAGGTGTACTCTTTTTTTACAAAGACAATTTAATAAATCGTGATTATTATGAATTTCATATTCCATTTTGGGTATTAAAAAACCAAAACTTTGTTATTTATCATAAATGAAGATCTCTTGGGCACAGTGTGACGTGTACTGTCAGGCAAGAAGGGGCGTTACTACGCAACCCTACCCTCTCTCTTCACTAACTATGAGTATATTATGATATTCTGTAATAATACTAGAGCGATTTTTCTTCGTCTTTATGTTAGCGAGATGTTTTCCTTGTCTTTTCCTCATTGGCATGATGAAATTCTTGCCGAAACATACATAAACATACGTAAAGGCAAGCGAATGTCAAGAGGTGAAATGGAACGTGTAAAGTACTTGATGTCTGTGATCACACTAATTCATGACTGGACTTGGTAGCTGAGCCTGAAGTCTCCTTTTCGACTCGGGGAATGTCTACAGATGCCATTTCTCCCAATTTCTTTGACAATAATTATAAAAATTTACGATAATGGAGGAAATATTGCATTTTCTTGTACGGATCAGTGTTTTAGGCTTATTGAGTTATGTTAACTAATTTCCCTGTAACTACAAAAGTAAGAGGAATTTTGACGAAATATTTCTTATACGTATTCTCAATTGCCATATGAAGCTCCATGAATTTTTTCATGACTTTGCATTTTTCGCCCTATACCACCATATGTATAGGGGTTCCGGCCGGCCCCCTTTATTTGCAGAGAATGGTCAACTGTAGCCACTTAGACTTAATCCTTATTTGCAGAGAATGGTCAACTGTAGCCACTAAAAGTCTTATGGGCATATCCAAACTACAACTAATGGCATATGTCAAGTTTTGGAGACCATGAAATTTTGTCCAAAATATTTCAAGTTAACTGATCATTAAATTTTTAGAGTTGCAGTGAATTGAACATTTACTGTGAATCAGCCCAGTAAGAATTTTAAAATGAGTGGTCTGATTGAATTAGTTATTACTTGTAACAACAATAAGGTTTTTTCTCGTCAAATATTTATTTGGCTTGAGGGTTAGCAAGTCGCTAAAATTGTTATTTTTATTTTTTATCCTTTTAGGTGATAACATTTAAGAACATGACTCCAACCCCATTCATCCGCATGTTTTGTGAGGATGGAGAAGACATTCTTGTTGATGTGGATTCCAAGTCGAGGACAGAAATAACTGATCACATAAAAAAGATAATTTGCAAGACTGACGAGACTCTAGCCAAGGAAGCACTCGAGCGTCAGAGCTTGAATAACCCTGGCAACTTTGGGTGGGGCTGTGATCGGCAGTGTTTGTGTGAAATTCCTGGACAGGTCCCGTGTCCTGGTGTTGTTCCATTGCCAAAAGCTATGCGTGGAAAATATAAGTATGGTGAAGTCTTCGATTAGAGGTTAGAAATTATATAAGTCGTGTGTAAATTTTATGTAAAATAAAAATTTTTATTTAAGAAGTTTTGTGAGATCCTTGATTACATTCGTAGTATGAATTGTAGTAATTATAGGTTTGTAGTTATGGTTGTAGATTTCTATTAGGTAGATTATGAATTAAATTTATAACTTCCCATGGTTAGAGAGCAAAAGCTTATTGCAGTGCCTCAGCGGCATGGTTGGTATGGTATTAGCATCCCACCTCGGTGGTCGCGGGTTCGATTCGCGGCCATTCCATGAGGAGTGAGAGATGTGCATTTCTGGTGATAGAAGTTCACTCTCAACATGGTTCGGAAGTCACGTAAACCCGTTGGTCCTGTTGCTGAATAACCACTGGTTCCATGCAACGTAAAAACACCATACAAACAAAACAAAAGCTTATTGCCATAATTCTTTCCTTACATACTGGCTTTTGCTCATGTATTTTTAATTCAGGTGTATTACTCTTCTCCCCTTAGCTAATGTTGTAATTATGTTGTACCATTTGGTGATCCTTTCCTTCTGGATTTTTATCTCATTGGTTCCTTGAATTACTTTCATGTGTGTTGTCAACATTATTGTTACTGTAATGTTGAAGTTGCAATTCTTACTTTATTTTATCTAAAACATTTTTACTTGTTTTATTTCATATCTTGTGTATATAGTCTTTTATAATTCTGATTTAAAACATAGTCCCCAGTCATTTTTTGACAACTAAGCTGAAGCTTAAAAATTTGACTATTAAAATGATTTATTTGTTAATAATAAATCTCAATTGCTTCCAGCTCCACAGGTATGGAGGAGATGCCTTTGCTCATGCAAGAATCATTTAAAATTTACTGTTTACTGTTCAGTGCTGATTGACAATGTCATGTAGCAGTCCAGAGGGAGTCCAGAGGGAGGAACAAGTCGTCTCCTGACCATCATGGGACAAGTCCCATGATGGTCAGGAGACGACTTGTTCCTCCCTTTTCGTTTCATTAATAGTTCTGTAGAACTGTTATATATAGATATTAGATATTTTAAATCTATATCTTAGAAGCTGGGACCAGAGGACATTGCTTGGAGATTTTATTTTGGGGGTATTGTCGTAGAAAGTTATTGGCAGCCATTTCCATGTACTGTAGTTCAACTTCATCCTCAATTGATTCCTGTTTGGACCAGAGTGGTTGATGAGAACACTCTTGCTTGTTCTATCAATCTCCTGGCTTTTAGAGGAAGTCAGAACAGTATTTTTTAAATTTTCCATTTACAGGTATCTAACAAGTCTTTTTTTTTTTTTTTTTTGCTCTGAGAGGAAATCTTAAGTATTTTTTTGGTGAAAGATCGTAATCATTTGCTTTCCTCCTTAGAAACTAGTTAACAGTGAGCTCAGATACCACTGAAAAATCATCATGAGAGATATCAGGTGTCCCAAGAGACAGTTACTGCTCATGCAGAGAACCAGATCGGTTTCTATTTGGTTTTGAAATATTTGCATCAGATGTCTTTGCACAATAGATGAAAAAAAATCATATTTCATGAGAAATGTGTGACTTTGATTTTTGTAAACACTTCATCATGTGGGTGATAAATTTTGAAATTAGGTTCCTTCATCAAAACTTCATTATTCATGTGCCCACATTTTTTTTTTTTTTGTCTTTGCCATCTGCAGTGCAATCCTTTGTCTAAAACACAGATCAGTTTTAGACAAAGGTGACATGGTGGATGCACCACCTGGAGCCTCAGATACTGACCAGTCACCTGCCTGACTGAGCTAAACTCCCCAGGAATTTATTTAATTTTAGGAATGGCATTATTTATCGTTATTCCTTGGTCATTAATTCTTATATTCCTCTAACCTGATTTTAATGCCACTTTTCACCTTTCATAAATGATAAAGGAGAAATTTTTATACATGCAATAATTATCTCTTATTGGTTCTCTCTTCTGGAACACAAATTTCCAAGTTAGCAATGCTGTTTGTAAGTAATCATGCTTCCTTGGATCTGGCAGAATTATAATTTGACATTAGTTGGGGCTTTACAGTTCATTCATGTTTTCATGGGATAATTTTCTGTTTTATATATTTAGGCGTAGAGGGAATGAAAATTCTATCACTTTCCTCACTTCATAACACTTCATTATGTATCTTAGATAATTTGACAATTTTATTCTTTTTGTCATTTTGCATTTTTTGTCTGGCCTCACATTTATGGCATTGGTATGTGTTGCAGTTTTTTTTTTATCTGAAGTTGTTTGCTCAAAATACAGTACTATTAGCTTTCTATAATAGTTTGATAGCTGATTGTGTGAGTGTTTTAATGCTTTTATACTTATTCATTATACCCTTCCTACTTGGGAAGGTTTCTCGCCTATTCCCGATGTTTCGTCTCCTACAGTAGTCAACCCCCCATAGTAGCGTTGTCCTTGCATCTCCTAACTTTTCTTCCGTTGATTCGTCGATGGAAGTATCGGGAGGTCGCTAGGGTAATATTTGTAATGTAGCCCTCTCTTCCTCGGGAGTTTGTTTGGTTCCCGAGAAGAGTTAATTTACTAGTGGCAGTTTGTAAGTAGGCATCTTTGTTGTTTACTCTATCTCAGACTCTATGCTAAAGAGCATCTCCTGTAAGAGTTAATGTCTACTATGCTACCATAGCAGCTCCTGTAAGAGTTCATGTCCATGGTGAGGGTGAGGTCTCTCTTTTTGTCCAGCAATTATCCAACTTCAATTTCAGACTACATGAAAAGTGAGGTAGGTGATTAATGGATACCTGAGGTTCCAAGTTGTTCTTGCAGATTCTCACGCTAAATTTATATTTTTTTACTCAACAGTTTTCAGTGTCATGGGAAGTCTGAAGACCATGAATATAGCCTGTGTGAGCAGTAGGTTTCTATGAACAAAACTATAATTATGATTGATGCATTACAAATTCATTTAGTTTGATAAATTCATCTAATAATCAAGAGGAGGCATACTAAAAAAACTTCTCTCTTTAATTTATTCATATACGTATCAAAAAGAGTAAAGAAAAGGTTTTTGCAGATTGTCCATTAGGTATAAAACAAAATATCTTGTACTCTTGTTGCTGGTGCTCAAAAGCTTGCATGAAAAATTACACCAGACCTGCATCTTTTGCCATTGCATAAAAAATAGAATTTTTATTTGATAGAAGTTCAGATGGACTCGCAAATTCAGCTATTTTTCCCTTGTCCATCACCATCAGCCTGTTATGGAAGAAAATTGATCAAGTTAATATTCTGGTCAGTGCTAATGTAAAAATTATTTAGTGCATAGGGTTTTTTTTAAATATTGGAATGTGAAAAAGTAACTATTCATTCTTGACATAATTTTTAAAATGACTAAGAAGTTGTTATTATTTACAGGAAAACAAGTAGTAGCTTTGGCAATTGTCAGTTTGTTCAAAACAAATCAGGATGTGTTACGATTTAAACATTTATATGTATTGCATAACAAAATGTAGCAGAGCATAAAGGCCCCTTGCTCATAGATATGTTCAACAGTAGAGGCACTTAAAAACCTACAGGAATACCAATCACAACTTTTCAATTGCTGCCCTCTGGTTGATACCGTGAAGTTGAAACTTCTATTATCTTTATTGCATGATACTTCCTATATCTGCATTTTTTCAACATGGATTTGAACTTGAAAAATGAACAATGAAAGGAATGAGGATTGCAAGCAGGGGTTTGGGATCTTTATAGCCTTAATTTTAGTGTACGTAATGTGTTTAGCTGTTTTGCAGAGGTCGACCCTCCTGACCTTCTGTTGCGACCTGGGCATTGTGATAAACTGGAAGTCAGACCTAGTAACCTAGCAACAGGCAAATGCACGACACAAAACGGCAGCAGCAGCAAGGGGTTAAGGGGTTTTGGTACAGTTCTCACTTTGGCAGGTCTGAGAGGTGACAACATACTTCATGCAACAGATACATCCATCTCTGCTTGACAAGCAGTCCTTGGTCACCTGTTGTCCTTGGAGAAGCTTGTGCTTTTCAGGCATTGCTAAACCTCACATCAATGGCAACGGACGCAGCATTGGTTGGCCTCGAGCAATCCTTCTCATTTGTGCTCTTGAGCCAAGAGTGAGGAAGGACCTTGTTAATTGGTGGGACAATAGGAACCCCCTAGTGGAAGTTATTTTGAACTTCCCACCTCTGGAGGTACTTCTGTTGAAATGTATAAAGGAGACTTGGGAGACATCTCTGAGGAATATCTGCTGCGTAGAAAGTACAACACACCAGGATTGTGTAATGTTCACCAATGATGATGAGTGAAACGGTTGGTGATGCCGAGGCACGTGAGGTTGCCATGCTTTTGAGCTGTCAGCCAAAGACAATTCTTGCTAAAAGTAATGTTTTGGTAGACCAGCTCAACTGGCCAAGACAAACTGGTCTCTTAAGGGCTTAGCTGCTACTTTGTATATAAAAAAGGCTTTTCAAGCTTTGGGAACTACAATGATTAACCAGTTTGCCATATACAGGAAGCTTCCCAAGTTTTATTTTCACTTTTTAAACTCCCAGGATACCTTGGAAAATGCTTAATAGCAACCCCTGGGACAATCTGGATTTCTTCCTTTGCATCAGTCTGCTTTGCTGAGTGATCAACCAAGTGTTTACTCCATGTCCCAGATGACATGGGTAACTCTTCATTGGTCCCTTGCTGGGGAGTATCCTGAACTGCCTTTGGTCGAGATGCCTATGAATTCTTCTTTGAACCATGCTATGTTAGACACACATCTTGAAGAAGTCTTAACTAATGCGCACGAAAGAGTGGCCAATACTGTCTTGCTTGTTGTTGTAGATAGGGTCTGTCTCCCTTCAACACTTGCTTCAAGCAAAGAGAGACCCTGTTTACAACACCTAGTGGACAATATGGACCACTCCTGGTACACATTAGTTGAGACCACCTCAAGACGTGTGACTAACATAGAGGAGTGGGTCAAAGAGGAATATATGGGCACCTTGACCAGAGGCAGATCAGGGTACTCCTTGGCAAAGCAGATTACCAAGAAGAAAGAAATTTCCAGAGAATGCCAATGGTTGCTGGATGTGTTTTCCAAGGCATCCTGGGAGTATGGAATAGAACAAAACACAGAACTTGCTGTATATCTGTAGATTTCAAACTTATCCACCTTTGCCAACACAAGGTTTTTTTAGTCCTTGCAGTGCAGCATTTTATTCTGGCTTGAGCCAGGTCTTCTGACTGAAGGTCTATTCCTTGGTTTAGTTATCATTATGCATAGAAGCTAAAAACAATTTGTCCTTAGTGTGAGCTGTGGCCTCCTGAGTGGGACGTAACTTTTTCATTGCAGCCTAACTCAGGTGTTGTAGAGGGCCTTGGAGTTAGATCTCGCCCTCAAGACTTATTATACTAGCCTTAGCCTCACTGAAATAAGTTGAGGTATTGCAAGGCCTTTTGAATTTTGTCGGGCTTGGAGGGCTTAGGATTCCTCATATTCATGAGTTTGTAGTAAAAACTCTGAACTTGTAAGCTTCAGATTTGGGATTCAAAGATTTCTTGATTCTTCGTCTTTGTGAGGGACTGGATCAGATGCTTTTGTGCTCAGTTTAAGCCATGTGAGAATGCAATCCCTTTGGCTACTGTTGGGGTTTCTGTGGAGTAACAGCAGGCAAAAGTGATCATCCAAGAACCCAATTCCTTTTGGGTCTTCATGAAGCAATGAAGTGCACATATGGTTCATCCTGCAAGGAGGATGGTTGTCCTGTCCAGGTGAGAACTCATTAGGTATACTTTGTACACCCTCCTTATAACAATATGTAGCTAGAACTTCCGGGGGGAGGGGGCAGGAGGATATCATGTGAACCTATGAATTTACAATAAACCTAAATATACTAATAGTAGCTGCCTTCTACCTTGTGCTACAGAGAGACTACCCTCCCAATTTAGGAGTAAGATCAACTACATAATAGGCAAAAATTCACTTTTCATATGAACAAATTCCAAATTTAAAAAGTTAAAATGTGTTTTTCCTAAATACTATATACAAAACCACATCCTTTTATCATAATCCCAATTTGACAACCCTTCATAGTGTGAATGAAGATTTCATCCTTTTGTCATATTGGAGATATAACTACAATATTATACCACATGGACTATGACAAAAGTTTGTTATGGACATTTTTGAATATGAGAAGCAAATGCCCTTCAAAACTAGTACATTACCTGTCACTTTCCATGATATTGTTTAAACGGTGAGCAATAGTGAGGATGGTACAGTCGGCAAATTCTTTTCTTATAGTTGCCTGAATAAGATCATCAGTGTCCAAATCTACTGCAGCTGTTGCTTCATCAAGGACAAGGATTCTAGACTTTCTTAATAAAGCCCTGGCTAGACATACAAGTTGTCTTTGACCCACACTGGATGGAAAAGAAATAAGTACAGTTTATTATATTGAAAAAATAATTTTGCTATTTATAGCATCTCTTTTGCCATTATTACAGATCATCCGAGTTAAAAGTTTGAAGTGAACCACTGAATATACTAGGGCTTGAGCTTACATATCTCCCAAAAATGACTATTTTACCTAAGATTGGCTCCTCCTTCATCAATAGCAGTCTGGAGAGTATTTGTTTGTGATTTGACGTAATCCTTTAGATGTGCATTTTCTAGTGCCTGCCATACTTCTGCATCAGAATGAGCATTGAAGGGATCCAGGTTTATTCTTAATGATCCGCTGAAAAGGACTGGATCCTGTAGTAATCAAATGAGACAGAAGGGTGTATTTACTTGGTTATACAGGTTACTGTGGTACAGTACATTAAATATCACGACCACTTTATAAAGAAATTATTTAAAATGTTCAAAATATATACAATTTCAAATTTTCACTGACTTGCAAATAAATACATGGTTTCAGAAAGCTATAAGTTATAAATGTCAGATATATAATTTTATGGTATAGCACAGAGTAGACAATTACATGTGTGCAAAATAAGATGCTTAACAAAAGGGCAGCTCCATTCTCATGGCCTTTGCAACCTCCCTATGTCTTTAACTCCCACAGATAATGAGCTAATGACATCCAAAATATCCTCCTCCTAGTGAGTCTTAGGCAAGAACCCAGTGAAAAATGTCTGTTGTGTCAACTTCCAAAGGTGTGAACATGAAAAAGTTTTTAGGACATTTCGGTTACCTGTGGTATGATGCTTAGACGTCCTCTGAGATCATGCAGTCCAATTTTTGAAATGTCTGTACCGTCAATGTCTATAGACCCTCCAGCTGCTTCAATAATTCGGAACAAGCAAAGCGTCAGGGACGACTTTCCAGCTCCAGTTCTTCCAACAATCCCAACCTGTAGTCATGGTAAATATTGCAACATTATTTACAAAATTTTATGTGTGAGATCTCGTTTCATAAGCGGAGGTTATAGCATAAAATTTCTTGCTATTATATAGAGAAAGCAGTAAACAAAAATGATCTGTTGGGCAGAATTTTTCATATCCTAAATGTTTAAGGAATGAAATTTGATGAAAACAAAACAAAAATTAAATACATTTTACAAGTCCAAACCTCTTATTTCAAGTATCCCATAATACCTGTAAGCAAGGAAAACAAAGTCTGAAATTCTCATTACAATTATATTACATATTTGTTCTAAACCTTTCAATAACCATCATATAATCACATTAGTATGACATAAGTGTTTATTGACCCAACATTTACGTACATATGTATTATGTGCTACAGCAGACAAATTGTGGAATTCTCAAGTCCAGTCTATATACACTGACATGATTTACAACCCTTCATTTACATTAGCACAAATTTGTAGTCTTAACAAACTCAAGACACTTCATCCACTGGCTGTATAGCCAATGCAGCATATACACCTTAAAGACACTGGGTTTTGGGTTTGAAAGAATCTTTACTATTATCACTTTTTATATATCTTGTAACAAGCTCTGGAGTTACAGTTATAGCTGATTTGAATTTTTTTATTACCTCAATCTTTAGGAGAGAGAGAAATTATGTATGTATTAGGTTTGTATAGATAAAAAAAACTACATACTGCATCCTTTATCATGAAAGAGAACATGCAGCTTACTATTTGAAACACCTGACAAAGACACTTACTTTCTCTCCAGAGTTGATTTTACAACTGATGCCTTTTATAACCAGTTCAAGACCAGGGCGATATCTTGCTTCATATTTGGAAAACGTAATGCAACCTTGGTCAGGCCATGATTTGGCTGGTTCTTGCCCTGCTAGTTTCCATGGTGCCTCTTGTTCTTCCTGTTGAAATGCAAATTACTTAAAATGCTAAAATGGTTAGTTGAAATTTTAGTAGCTTCAATATCTTTGGCAATTTGCTTACAGTTAGAAAACTATGCAAAATGCATGTAAAATTTATAGAAAACTTCTATTACTA
This sequence comes from Macrobrachium nipponense, assembly GCF_015104395.2. Taxonomy (NCBI): domain Eukaryota; kingdom Metazoa; phylum Arthropoda; class Malacostraca; order Decapoda; family Palaemonidae; genus Macrobrachium; species Macrobrachium nipponense. The sequence goes on along the minus strand of NC_061101.1, from coordinate 11,244,554 downwards.
TCATAGTGATTGCTTCACACATACATATTAAGTGAAGTGGTTAGTCAATGAAATAGATTTTGCAGTAGTACTAGATTTTACAGTATTACAGTACTGTATTCTCAACCCCTGAATGTTAAACTTAAGTGAATCACACTATACTTAGTAAAACACAAACATATAAAAATAATTGCAAAACTATTAAAGAATCTCTTCATGCTCCGTAACATTTTTCCATTTGGGAGCTACAACTTATTGCACAGCTTATGGGACCAATAGTTTCCTGCAGTAGCATCTTAGCTCCCAGCTTTGTCTTCCTTTCCTTTCATAATTTATCCACTTCCTACAGTTCCTTTTCACCTAACTGGCCAACTTTTTCAACTTGACCGTTTTTATTTTCACATAATTCAAGTACAAATTCCTAGGGAGAAATGTTTGAGTAATGGTACTTGTTGGTCTCCATAAACTGCGTTATAATTATGAATAATGCTGTACTGTAATTTGCATGGTAAATGTGACTGGTAATAACATGGATAACTGAATAGATATCAGAACAAAGTGAACTTAAACGTACTTCTATGTATTCTCGAATTCTTTCAACTGACACAATGTTTGCTTCAACTTCAGCAGTCATTCTTACAAGCCAGTTCAGTATAACAGTTACCTGAAAATATAAGAAAACATTTCTGTATAAAAACATGGAGTGGAATTTATTGCTGTAAGAGCTCGGTTGAAGTTAAATGAATTATAAAATTTGGCAAATACAATTAATGAGTAAAAAATAAATCTTGCAACAATAAGCCACTTATTAGATATCTTAGCTAACAAATGGTGTCCGCTCTTGGGAAAACTTGATAACGTACTTCCTTTTTTGCTCATATGCGGAACAAACCTTCAGTCTTAACAATAGGATATTTTCCAAGCGCTAGCTGGTAACTGGTTATAAACAATCAAAGATTGTAAGCAAGGAATCTGTGAGATCCGGCAACTCCTGCACGTATGAGGTTACAGCTGGTCAGAGACCCCGCACCCACTCTGTGACATGCTAAGTCTTTCCTTAACCACCTTGGAGAGTAGATGCTATTGCTGTTGCTCTCCTTCCAAGCCCGCTGTTTTGTGCCCGTGTTTCTTTCTTTTTAGTGTGTTTATGTGTGATTGTTTCTACTTATTATGGATTCCACCGAGACTTGTCATATTAACTGACTTAAGTCAGATGGAAATACTGTTTGCAAATGGTGCATGCATGGTGAAGTTGGAGCAGATGCTACTTAGCAGTGTGCATGCTGTATTTTCCTCATGTATCATAATGGATGTTTGTCTGTCATTGCTATTTATCTTGTGGACACTTTATGATTGTACAGTTACTAAACTAATTGTTGCCTGTATATATCTAAACTTTCTAAAGTTTAAACTTTACTTTCTACATAGTTTATCATGTACATTTTGTAACACTTGTAATCAGCATCCTTTGTTACTTCTGCATTATATCTAATGCATTCTGTTTTATGAATGGCAAGTGTAAGTGAGTGGCTTACATGTTTTGTAACAAAATCCTAATGATTGACAGTAAGACAACATGGGTTCAGGGTTGAGGAAACTATAGACTCGTGAATATTCTGGATATCTATCGGTATTCAAACGGAGATGATGACCATAGATATTGAGGTAACAAAGTATGACAGTTCAGTTCTATGAAAGCAAAAGAAGTTGCTTCCAATATTTATAATTTCCTGTAAAAATGTGTGGAGGAGAAATATACAAGACTAAAAATTTGGGGACTACCATGTTACCTTGTAAAAGTCAATGTGGTGAAAGTTGCTGTGCTATTCATATAACCTACTCATTCTGTTTACAGTTTGTTTGAAAGGGTGGTTAGGGCATCTGACAAATGTGCAAAAGATGTCCTCATGAGAATGGATAGTTTCTATTTCACTTTCCCTTTATCAGCACTGTCCATGTTGAAAAAAATTTACTGGCAACTTCTTTTTCAAGTTTTTTCTTCTCAAAAAGTCGTACAATACTTACATTAAGTGCATAAGTTATTGACAGCCCAACTACACCAGGGTGCATAGCGTCCCTCCCTGCCACAGCAAAAATAGCTGCCGCAAAGGTAATCAAATTTCCTAAACACTCCAGTCTCACTAACAGCCCCACCGAAGAAAGAAAGAAAGAAAAAGGGATTTTGACGTAGGAAAAATCTATTTCTGGGCGAGGAAGCCGTGTCGCCCATTGAAATGTGTCTGCTTTAGCACAATTTCTAGTAAAATATTGCTATAATACCAGAGAACTGCTAAATTGGACATGTCAGAAGCCTCTGACTCGCTCAGAGAAAATAGCATTTTAGTTATTTTTATTTCAAATGTTCAAATTTATGAAACAAAAATGATTTCAAATGTTTAAAACTATGAAACGAAAACATTCATAAATATATATAACAAATTTCCAAGAAATATTAAGCACAAAACTATGGAAATTATATTACTAATTATGTACCTGTTAGTTGCAAGATTTGTCACAAATGCCTTGGCAGCATAATCTACTTTTCTTTGGCACTCTTCAACAAAGTTGTCTTGCTTCTTGAAAGCTCGAATAAGCGAGACTCCTGCAAATGTAATTATAAATGTAATTATGTATATGGATTATTGTCATTAGAAGTACAGGCAGTCCCCGGGTTACGACGGGTTCGGCTTACGACGTTCCGAGGTTAAGGCGCTTTTCAATTATATTCATCAGAAATTATTTCCAGGGTTACGACGCCTACAACTCTCATCTGGCAGAAGAAATATGACACCAAAAATGCAAAATAATCAATATTTGAAGGTTTTTTTTTATGCAAAATGCAATAAGAATGCAGTTTACAGAGTTTTGAATGCATTCAAAGCATTAAAAGTAAGGTTTTCTTAGGATTTTTGGTGATGTTCCGGCTTACGACGATTCTCGGGTTACAACGCGTCTCAAGAACGGAACCCCCGTCGTAACCCGGGGACCGCCAGTACTATTAAGGTGAGATGAACATAGCAAATTTATGGGTGTATAACTGTACATCTTATTGAATTACAAATTTTTATGTCACAAAATGCAAAACATTGTAAAAATGATTCTGATGGGCCCAACTACTCAAGAAAATTATGTTTTCATGAAAAATTAGACCTCTTATGCTACTCAGAATAGCACTCACCTTGTAAACTTTCACTGAAATAGGAGAAGATTGGAGATTTAGCGAGTGATTCTAACCTCTTGATTTGTCTTGCTGTGGATATGTAAATTTTTTGGATATAATAATATGCCACAGTCACTGGAAGAATGACAACCAGCACTATTGGGGTGGTGGAGCAATAAATCACAATCAGAGTCGTCAAAACCTGCGGATTAAAAGGTTAAATTGAGAATTCTTATAACACTTCCGAGGAATAAACATAATGGTAAAAATAAAACAAAATGTCTTAGTAACCACTATATGTAAATACCACATTACATAGACTTTTCTAAACAAAACACTGTGTACATACGTACTGCTTACCTGTGCAAAACATGTCAATGTTGCTCCTATCAGCATTGGAAGAACACTGTCTAAAACATCCATTTCCTTACTCATTCTGTTCATTACACGGCCACTGGGGTTGGTGTCAAAGAATTTCATAGGAAGGCACAAGACATTTTCCAAAAGACGTTTGTGAATATTCTTCCCTGCCATCATAGTTCCTGTCCAAGTGACAAGTGACCCAAGGTAAAAGAACAATGCTGAAATGAATGAAGGGTTCAGAATTATGACCGAATGGAATTAGGCATACATGATAAAGAGTAGTAACACAACTGAGTAATTCGTATTGTTGACTTACACTGGCCTATCCCAAAGCCTCCATATCCAAGCAGAAATCCAGTTCTGTCAAAGTCCGCAATGGTTTCATTCCCAACAGCTGTTGACGCACTTGAATACTGTGCCAACCAAACATTACTCCCAGCCTGGCACACCTGTAAAAATGGATGAATACAATAAAGGTACTAAATAAAATCAACTCTATAGTTGGTAAATTTGAATAAAATATAAAGAAAAAACAATACTGTCTATATAATTATACATGAACGTTATTCTGGCAGCTGAAAATTTCAGGTTTTGAAGACTACTTTATATTTATGACGTTCTCTTCAAGATTAGTATTTATAACTTTGGGTAAGAGACCCAGAGTTGTCTTTGTCACAGGAAATCCTAGCGATAATATTTATCCCTATAAGATGAAAGATATACTTAATTTCCGTATGTACACCCATTTGTGTAATCTCTTTTGTTTCCTGTTAAACTAATTTCTACGGAGGAGTTCTATGGAAGTTACAACAAGAGTGAAGAATTATACTTGATTAGCATTTCAGTCTTCTCCATTAATTTGTATTTATTTTTCATGATGTCATTTTGAAGTTGATACTCTACTTCTCTAATAACAACATATCTTCAGTCATTGCCAATTACCTTCTTGCTGAGTATTTAAACTGTATATGTACAGTGAATATACTTGTAAGCTGAGAATCTTAATGATGAAAATTTTTTTAGAGTAGTTAAATTAGTACATACCTGAACTTACAAAATCAATGGTGCTCATTGGAAACTTGTGTTTTTTCCAAGTCATCGCGAACATTCCTAACCTTTAATCAAATCCTTGTCGGGGTCTCACACAAAATCTGCCATTTACTTTTTATATGCACTAAATTTTCTACCTACAATTACCCATTGCCTCACCAAATAACTGACTATTACCATCCTTGTTTGCTAGGTGACTGAATTTGCCTGAGAACACCACAGGATAAAAATCAAACTTAAGTAATGGGCAGAATAATTATTAATTGCAAAACCAAATGTATCTTCTTTTACTTTGCACTTACCTGAGCAATAATATAGAAGATAGCTGGTAACGATGCCGCTAACAGGCCTATAGACTGAGCATAAAACTGGTATACTTTCCATTTGACCTGAAATTATGTAGTTATAATTAAAACAATAATTGTGAGAGATAACAGAAGACATTCTTATAAACTTATACAACTAAATAAATAATGACCGACTACTGTTCAAAGGTATGTCCTTATGAAAAAATTAGGTCTCATGGACTTGTTTTATTTAAAGATAATAAACAATTTCTAAGGAAAAAACTTCTCTTGGTCCTGACTGGTCTCCCTGGACCCATGTTGGGTCATATGGCCAAAATGTTAAGCATTTACTCTACTACTACGGGTAACTAAAGTTCTCGTCTTAATTTTTTATAATCTGTAAGTAATCTTGTATTAATATTCTACATTTAACTACCGTACATTGAATTAAACATAATTATCAAATTCTGATAACATTCCAGTACCTGTTTCTACAGCACATTAAGATTATAAAAAGGACCTTGATGGTTTATGACTGGCCACTTATGAAACATTAAATCAGCACTGTACTGAGCTTTACTTATTTTAGCCACAGTAATACTTTACAGTAAAACTCACGAGTCAAGATAAGATTTATTACCATCTACCTTGGAAAAGTAATTTTTGATATGGATATCAAACTCCTACATGTTTTTTGCTTTTACGTAATAAGATTTTCCAGGTTCATAAATAACCTATACGGTACTGGTCTATACCTCACACTAAACAGGTACGTAATAATCAATGCAAGTGAGAAATACTTGTGTAACTTTACCTTTCCAATTTCAACTTTTTCATCATGAATCAAAATTTGGCCATTCTTCTTTACATCATTAGATCTAATTCCATCAGCTGGTAAAGAGCCTTTAAGTAAGTTTTTGCTTGACCCTGTTAATTCATTTTCACTCTCACTGTGATGCCTACTGCTCCCTGTGCTGCTGTTTCGTCTTCGTCTTTTGATAGAACCCACTCTGATGAACAGATTAAATTTAAACATAAAACTTATTAACACCTGGAACATATGTTCAAGATTTTGTCAAAGTGGTGGACCTTTATGTGAAAGCATTACCATAGTAGTTTCCTAAGTTATTCACAACAAGTTTGAGACTTCTCACTGCTTTGCTTGAATAAGTGATACTCAAAAGATATGCCAATGTAAAAATAATAAGACTTACCTTCCATCTTCTGCTTTGCTATGTCTTGACAGCTGTCTCAGTAATGCTTGTCCACTGGGTGTTCCCTCAAGTTGGTCACAAAGTTCATCTAACTCTGAAGTAAAAGAGGCTATTACTCTCTTCTCAAAATACAACTAACAAAATTAATATATTTGATTGTAATCAGAGTTAATACCTCTCCATTGCACTTCACTAATACACTAAAATTGTGTGAGCTGGGTGTAAAGTATATAGGAATATATAACAATAAAAGATATGAATAAATATGAAACAGCTTTTAACTTTCATAGAGCAATACCCTCATTATAAAAATCATGAATCAGAGCAAGATCTATAGTATTGCATTTGGGGACACTTGGGCGATCATGAAGGCTCTGCTCGACTGTTAAGTTTGTGATGAAAGCATTAAAATTACGAATCATGTATCAGTTTTCAAGAATAACAAATCTAGTTAATTTATCCAATATGCCTCCAACAGTACTGTACATACCATTATCTTCTTCATCTATGCTATCTTTTGTGTTAATGTGCTGCAAGAGAAACTGTGCAAAGTTTCCTCCCTGAGAAAGAAGTTGGTTGTAGGTTCCCTTCTCAACCACAGAGCCATCTCTCACTACAAAAATTTCATCCATTTGTGGCAACACCCATATTGCATGTGTCACAAGAATCCTTGTCTGAAAGAAGACAAAATCTTAAGAGGTTTACAAATCATAGACACCACCTGTAAATATCCATACGTAATTGAAAGCAGACAATGTTCAGATGATGAAACCCATAATTCACTCATTTCCCTAACTGACAATCTTATGTTACTTGCTCACAAGTCACAATAACATGGCTTTATAACCACTTGTAATATACCAAGCTCTACCATCTCTGTCAACCAGTAAAAGCATGCTGAATGGGCAGGGAGTCATCCCAAATAAAGATTTTGCCTGCTTTTAATTCAAACACTCACTTTTCCTGTCATTAAGCCCTTGGGTCCTATGAGATTCTGAAAAATGTGTCGTCCAACATGGGCATCCACTGCACTCAGAGGATCATCCAAGAGAATTATTTCTGCATTGCTGTATGCTGCACGCGCAAGTGAGATTCTTTGCTTCTGACCTCCACTGAGGTTTATTCCCTAAAAATGAAATGTGAAGCAATGTAATGGTGTCCACTTCTGTGACTGGCTTTACTATGATTTTTATATTTCATATTATATAGTATGTAAAAGGTCTCTGTTTCATTGCTGAAAAAAAATGTACTAATGGCAATCCTGATAAAATCACAGCTCCTCTTATAAACTGAAGGTTAATCCCGTGTTGAATGAGTCCATTTATTAATGAAGTAACCTGGTACATTTATTTATTTACTTAATAATAATTCACTTAAACCTTTCTAATATCATATATTTACTTTTGGATAACTATAATTATTAGCAAAATCCTTTAAACATGAAGTGATACCTTTTCTCCAATTTCTGTCAAATCTCCTCCAGGTAACATTTCCAGATCTGGCATGAGGGCACAAGCTTCGATCACTTTGCGATATTTTTCCTCATCAAGTGGTTCACCCCAGATTATGTTATCTTTTAAAGTGGCATTCTGGAGCCAGGCCTGTTGTGAAACATATGCTACTCTCCCCTGAAATGGAAAAAAAAAAATGACTAAAGCACAGTCCTCTGAGGGATTTTAAATCATTCCTAATGTACTAGTCTAAAAGAGGTAATTTTGAAGTTTTATAGACAGATTGCTTTATCCATAAATCTATATTTCTAGGATTTCAAAAACACTTCAGATCTTAAGTATAGTTAATGACAGTTCCACATGACACTCCTGTTCCAATACGAATAACCTTTATTAGGTAAGGTCTAGTGCACTGGTTTAGGATACCTCAGAGGATATTTCACAATAGAATAGTAGCCATTCTTTTCTTCCACAATTTAAGTATAGAATTCTTCTGCACCTGTGCTATAATTAAACCTGGGTAAATACATGAATTTATCTATTGACAAGAATATCAGCTGATCTGACTAAACTATAAAAACATCTAACAATAAGCTTCAACTTTAAGACTATTTGATGATTGTTTTGAATCCACACCCATGGTCCTTTTAAAATAAAATATGATATACGAATTAACATTATGGCAAAAGAAATATTTAAGAAAAGATACGGATTTTTCTATACAATCACTACATAAAGTGAAGGATGCCACTGCACTGGAAAAGTTGAAAAATTGTCCTATACGTACATTGGAAATACATATGAGTAACTTGAAATCATTATTAACAGACAGAATTTTACCTACAGTATTTTGCAAATGCATTCTGGTAATGTTATTGCTTGATTAATTTCATTTTGGTACCTCGCAAATTGAAATGTTACAAAAAATTAAACTGGATACTACCATTCACATAATCAAATTGAGTAAAATTGCCATGAAGTCTTGATTACTGACTTGGTTCACAGCATAAAAATAAAGATAACTAAAAGGTAACAATGTCTTACGTTTATGATTACTCTTCCAGCTTCCTTTTGCATTTCTCCTAACATGGCTGAAAAGAGAGAGCTTTTACCAGACCCAACAGAACCAACCACAGCAACCAAGCTCTTATATGACACTGTCATGTCTATATTTTTCAGAGTCCAAGGTTCTTCATTATTAATTGCACCCCAACTGAACTGTCCACCATGGACAGCAACTGCTGAATCTGAAAAATTATGATAAACATACCAGAATTAATTTGTGTTAAAGCTACGTATAAGCCATAAAAGTTTTCTGAATTAGAAAACCATGCAAAGGCATAAAATTAAATTTATGAAACCAAGATTCTAATGATAGATCTACAAGATTTGACGAGCCACTTTCAGAGCATCACTGAAAATATTTACTATACTTATTGACAGACATATTTAACTCAAAATAAATGGCACAAAACACCGTACAATAACACTGCTCAGTGCTCGGTACACAATATCTTGACATACAGTACTGCATTTACTAATTTACTTATTTTGGCTTCATCTGACAAGCATATAATACACATTACTTCATGTAGTAAAATATGTAATTTCTCTCATGGCAAAATAGCTCTTGTATCATTTCAATGAATTCCAAAAGAATTCATGATTCCCCCTCTTTCAGCATTGGTCACTATATATCTTTACTCTAGAACAAACCTATACTCTGTTTTTTTTCTATCTGTCCACCCGCCTGCGGTGTTTCGGCATGGTAACACTGCGTCCCGGGCTTTAAATAGTTACGCTATGTGTAAGTTTTAGGTAAATAAAAGGATATCTGGGAGTACATTTGCAACTGAAAAGTGTTTTAATAAATTACAGTATGCGAATTACACCGTTAATATTCGAAATAGGATATTATTATTATTGTTGAATGTAAGCAATGTAACTATGTAAAGCCCGGGAAGCAGTGTTACCATACGCAAACACCACAGGCGGATGGACAGATGGAAAAAAAAGGGATTTTGACGTAGGAAAAATCTATTTCTGGGCGAGGAAGCCGTGTCGCCCAGTGAAATGTGTCTTCTTTAGCACTATTTCTAGTAAAATATTGCTATGATACCAGAGAACTGCTAAATTGGACATGTCAGAAGTCTCTGACTCGCTCACCTAAATAAAAGGTGTCGGTATAGAACTGGGGCGAGTGTTAAAACACTACCACAGCAACCCCTCCAATTAGCCTTTTCCTCATCAAAAGACCCTGAAAACGGGAGAGTATAGGGAGCATGTGATGTTAACCTCTGGCCAGAAAAAATGCCTGAGAGGTAATCTGTAGACTCAACTTACAAAAGGGGCTTTCACTGATACAAGGATAAATACACTGTACACTAAACAAAAATAAATCAACAAAAATACAGAATGTACTGTAAATCACCTGGCTAAAGGCCAGTAAGTAGAACACAGGGTATTAAGTACAAAGCAACTTAAGAGATCTCTGACCTCAATACAGTTATAACACGCTAATAAAGAGCAATACAAAAAAATATCTGTAGCACTTTTCTGCAGTCATCATATGCATACAGGTAACTTGTATTTAATTTATCCAAAAAGGCAAAATATTAAGAAACCAACAAAAAAGAAACATACGTAAGTAATAATGTAGACAGTATATGGTTTCCCCCAGTAACTGTGATATTTACCAGAGAAAAAGATGAAACTCATCTCTCACTCAGCTAGCTGGCTGCTGTGTGTGAAAAAGGTTGCTCTGTGTTCGATAATACAGCACTGCTTTACATGAAGTTTGTACACGGTAAGAATTTGCATAACACAAAAAATGATATTGTTAGTATACAATAAAGTTTTGTACATACTTACCTGGCCAGATATATACTTAGCTTAGGTCTCTGACGTCATGACAGAAATTATTCAAAACTCGCGGCACACGCTACAGGTAGGTCAGGTGATCTACCTTACCCGCCACTGGGAGGCGGGTGTAAGAACCAGTCCCCCTTTCTTGTCAGGTTATTTTCTTCCACCTGTCTCCTGAGGGAGGCTGGGCGGGCCATCAATCGTATATATCTGCCAGGTAAGTATGTACAAAACTTTATTGTAAACTAACAATATCATTTTTGTACATGAACTTCCCTGCCAGATATATACTTAGCTGATTGACACCCTTGGTGGAGGGTAAAGAGACACATACTTACTTAGAAAGTGGGACAACACATGTTAAAGGAATAAATAATATAAACCTCTGGTTCTTACCTGATTTAGGCAGAAGACTTGATAGTTACTGTCTATTAGTCTGCGTTGCCTAAAGAGTCTCAGCGAGGGCGTGACCTATGGCTGAAGAACTCTTTGGGTCTACCAATGGGAACTGAGTCCACTTACTTGGCAGAATCCAAGCAGGATCTGGTCAATGGGGATCAACCCGCTTACATGCCAGAGCCTATCACTACCAATTGCAAGGAGCCTCAAGCACAACCGATCACCTAACCAAATACTAACATTAGTATACGAAAGAAGGAGCTGCCTCCTGCAACCTCCTTCGTACAACCAAAAAACTCAAACTTAAAACTAACAGGGAAAAAGGATTAAAAAGGATGTGTTTCAGCTCCCTGCCCCAGCACTGAATCCGCCAGCTAACGTTAAGGGGGGGCCTAGCCCAAAACACTTGTCATACGTAATCGATACGTCCTTTAGGTAGTGATTAGAGAAGACTGATTCACACCTCCAAAAAGTGGCCTTCATAAGGTTTTGTAATGACAAATTCTTCTTGAAAGCCAAAGACGTCGCGATGGCCCGTACTTCGTGCGCCTTGACTTTCAGAAGGTTAAACTGTTGCTGATTGCAAGAAGTGTGTGCTTCTCTAATAACATTCCTGATAAAGAATGAGAGTGCATTTTTAGATAAGGGCCTACTGGGGTCCCTTACAGAGCACCAGAGATTGCTCTCATTAGCAGCAAGTCTTTTCTTCCTCTGAAGATAATATTTCAGGCTTCTCACCGGGCAAAGAGATCTCTCCTCTTCTGTCCCAACTAAGGAGGATAAGCTTTTGATTTCGAAGCTCCTGGGCCACGGCGAAGAAGGGTTTTCATTCTTGGCTAGGAAAGCCGGAAGAAAAGAGCAAACCGCGGAGCCTCCTTGGAAACCTACCTCACCTTCTAGAGCTTGCAGCTCGCTGACCCTCTTCGCTGACGCTAACGCACAGAGAAAAAGAGTCTTCATCGAAAGGTCTCTGAACGAAGCAGTATGGGGAGGTTCGAACCTTGAGGACCTCAGGAAGAGCAGCACGACATCTAGATTCCAGCTAGGAACTAAGGAGGAGGTTCTTTTAAACCGTTTCACACGATCTGATTAAATCATGGAGGTCCTTGTCCTCAGATATGTTTAATCCTCTATGACGAAAAACTGAGGAAAGCATGCTCCTGTATCCCTTGATGGTGGAGACAACCAACCCGCATTTTTCCCTCAGGAAGATAAGGAAATCTGCTATCTGAGTCACAGAGGTACTTGGAGGAGGAAACTTTATGAGTCCTGCACCAGCGTCGAAAAACATCCCACTTCGACTGGTAGACTCTAGATGTGGAAGGTCTACGTGCATTGGCAATAGCCCTTGCAGACTTTGCCGAAAAGCCCTTAGCTCTGACGAGACTCTTGATAGTCTGAATCCAGTTCAGACTGAGAGCGGGGGAAGGTTTTTTGTGAAACCTGTCGAAGTGGGGCTGTTTAGCAGATCGACTCTTAGAGGTAGAGATCTAGGGACATCCACCAGCCATTCCAGTTACCTCTGTGAACCAGTCGTGGGCGGGCCAGAACGGAGCTATCAACGTCATCCTTGCTCCCTCTGAAGCTGCGAACTTCCTTAACGTTTCCCCTAGAATCTTGAAAGGCGGGAACGCGTAAAGATCCAGATTCCTCCAATCCATCAGGAATGCATCTATTGCCACTGCTCTTGGGTCTGCAATAGGGGAGCGAATATAGATCTATCCTCGCATTCCTGGAGGTCGCAAATAGATCAAGATGGGGCCTGCCCCACGTCCTCCACAGCTCCTGGCATACGTCCGCGTGCAGAGTCCACTCTGAGGGGAAGGACTTGATTCCTTCTGCTTAGCAGATCCGCTCTGACATTTCTTTCTCCCTGTACGAAACCTGGTGAGAAGCCTTATCTTCCTTTCCTCTGACCACAGGAGGAGCGATCTCGCTGTCTCGTACAGGGAGAAAGAGTGAGTCCCCCCCTGTTTCCGAATGTAAGCCAGGGCTGTAGTGTTGTCGGAGTTGATCTGAACATATTTCCCTTTTACGAGGGGTTCGAAGGTCTTGAGAGCTAACCAAATCGCTGTTAGCTCCTTCTTGTTGATGTGCCAGGACACCTGATCCCCATCCAGGTGCCTGACACTTCTCTCGACCCGAGAGTAGCTCCCCAACCTATGTCCGAAGCGTCTGCATACAACACTAGGTTGGGGTTCCGAACCTGCAAGGAAAGGCCTTCCTTGAACAATAGAGGGTCTAGCCACCAACGTAGATCCTCCTTTATCTCTTGCGAAATCTTGAACGCAAAATCCAGACCTTGAGATTTTCGATCCCAGTTCCTCGTCAGGAAGAACTGTAGGGGTCTGAGGTGCAACCTTCCTAGAGAAACGAATTGCTCCAGCGAGGAGAGTGTCCCCAACAGACTCATCCACTCCCTCGCTGTGCATACATCTTTCTCTAGAAAGATTGCTACCTTCTCCAAACCTCAGGTTATCCTCTCTTGGGGACGGATACGCCCGAAAAACCTGAGAAGCCATCAGAATCCCCAGATAGATACGCTCTTGAACTGGGGATTAGCTGTGACTTCTCGAAATTCACTAGCAAACCCAGAGAAGCTGCTAGATCCAACGTCACTCGTAAGTCCTCCAGACATTTCTCCTTGGATTTGGCCTTGATAAGCCAATCGTCCAAGTAGAGGGAAAATCCTCACTCCCTCGAGATGAAGCCACTGGGGCAACGTTCTTCATCAGTCCTGTGAATACTTGGGGGCCGTGGAAAGGCCGAAGCATAGGGCCCTGAACTGAAAAACGTTCCCTCCCCACATGAATCTGAGAAATTTGCGAGAAGAAGGATGGATCGGCACATGGAAGTAAGCGTCCTGAAGGTCCAGCGACACCATCCAGTCCCCGGGACGAAGAGCTGCTAAGACTGATGACGTCGTCTCCATAGCGAACTTCCTCTTCTTCACAAAGACATTCAGGGCGCTCACGTCCAGAACCGGTCTCCATCCTCCTGAGTTCTTGGGAACTAGGAACAGACGGTTGTAGAACCCCGCTGAAAGAGGGTCCTGAACCATCTCTATTGCCTCTTTCTCTACATCAGCTCTACCGCTAGAGCGAGGGCTTGATTCATTAGTGGGTCTTTGTATTTGGCCACCAGTGCCCTTGGAGTGGTGGTCAAGGGTGGTCTCGAGATAAAGGGAATGAGGTATCCCCTCTTGATGATCGCGAGGACCAGTTGTCCGCTCCCTTTCGTGCCCAGACATCTGCAAAGTTCAGAAGTCTGGCACCCACAGTTGTCTGGAGGACACACGAACTACTTCTTGGCCCTAATAGACCGAGAGAAGGTCCTTCCTCTTCTAGGTGGTCTCGAACCTCTGGAGGAAGAAGAGCGAGACGAAGGTCCTCCTCGAAAGGGTTCTTGCCTACTTTGAGCCTCTTTCTTCGTCTTCTGTTGAAACGAAGGTTTCGGAATTCTAGCCGAGCGGGCTAGCATATCCTGCGTCGCTTTTGCTGATAACGAGCTGGAGATATCATTATAGTCTTCTTGGGGAAGAGTTGCGGGAAAGTTGTGAATACAGCAAGGAAGCTCTCTGTGCGTGAGAAACAGCCTTGGTAAGAAAAGAGCAGAAAACGGCCCTCTTCTTTACTACTCCTGCACCAAAAAGTGAAGCAATTTCCCCGGACCGTCTCTCACTGCCTTGTCCATGCAAGACAGAACTGCGTGGAGGTCTTCAGGCGAAAGAGTGTCTTGCTCTTGGAGTCCTCTTAGCCAACACTCCAAGGGTCCAGTCAAGAAAGTTAAAAACTTCTAAGACTCGGAACATTCCCTTCAAGAAGGTGATCCAACTCGCTCATACCCCACGTCGTCTTCGCAGAATTCAGCGCCGAGCGACGTGCGGAATCAACCAACGAAGAGAAGTCCGAGTCTGCAGAAGAGGGAAGAGTCAGACCCAAGGGCTCTCCTGACTCGTACCAGACCCCATCTTACCCGTCAGCTTGGACGGGGGAAAAGAAAAAACTGTCTTGCCTTTCTCTTCATTTGAAACCAACCAGTCGTCAAAGTTCTTCAGAGCCTTCTTCATAGACACTGTAGGCTTCATTCTTAACGACTGAAGACTTCTTAGCCGTATTGGTCGTTGAAAATAAGGACGGAGGGAGACGGAGGAGCAACGGCCGAAAGAGACTCCCCAAAAATCTTGCAAGAGGAGGTCTGTCAATCTCTTATACGAAGAAACCGAAGCATCCTTGGGCAAATCTTCCTCCGAATCCCCAACAAATTCTTCCGAAGAATGACGTCTTGAAGCTCTACTGCCCGTAGGAGAGCTAATCCTTGGAGAGCGCCTGTTCGGAGACGCCTACTAGGCGGAGCGCCTACTGGGACCAAAAACCCCCCTGGGAGCGCTTACACGGGGAGCACTTACCAGGAGAGCGCCTACTTTGAGAGCGCCTCCCAGGAGAGAGCCTACTAGGAGAGCGTCTAGTTGGAGACGCCTCCTACTAGGAGAGCGCCTACTTTGAGAGCGCCTCCCAGGAGAGAGCCTACTTGGGGAGCGCCTACTAGGAGAGCGCCTACAAGTGGAGGCCCGTCTGTCGGAAACAGATTCTAACTCCACAGAAGAGCGTCTGGATAAGGGAGAGCGCCTATCAGGCTCTCTGCGCCTGCTAGGCTCTTGGCGCCTGCCATACTCAATACGCCGCCAGGCTCTTGATGCCTATTGAGCTCAAAAACCCCTGCCACGGCTCTTGACGCCTGCCACGGGGAGAGGAAAACATCCACAGATGAATCCCTGTCAGAAGCGCAGCGCATTCAAGGCTCTGAGCGCCTATCCAATCGGGAGTGATCTAACGGAGGAGAAAGCTTCCGTTGCCGCCTACCAGGCCTCTTGGGCGCCTACTAGGCTCTTGGCGCCTACTAGGCTCTTGACGCCTACTAGGCTCCGAGCGTCCGTCAAAAGGAGAGTGGCCACCAGGCGAAGAACTCTTCCTTCGCTCCTGATGAAAACGAGGCTCTTGACGTCTGTCAAGCTCTTGACGCCTAACTGAAGAGGAGCGGAAATCCTGAGGAGAGAGCCTGTCCTGGCTCCTTACGCCTTACATGCTCACAACTCTTGCTGGAAGAGAGGAAGAGCCTACTCGGAGAAAGATCCCGAGCTCCAGCCTGCACTTCTGACCTCCTACTAACAGGCTCAAAAACCTTCTCTAGCCAGAGGAGATTTAGCCGAAGGAACGTTCTTAGACTTCTTTCACCGGAAGTGAGGCGTCCTTCCGACGATGAGAAGTCCCGGCAATAGACTCTGCTAAAGCCGCAATCTTTGGCGCCTGCAGACCCGCCAGGAATACGCGCAGGAGATCTCTTAAACTCCTCTACAGGGGACGAAGTTCCGAGAGCGAACAGGAGAAGCGTAACCGGACGAAATCTTGGTTCTCTTGCGTTCCACTTCTGGCTCTTCCGCGAAGGGTTCGGGGCTGGAAGGAAGGGCGCAAGGATCCTTCCAGGGCCTCTTGAGAGGGCGAGACGACTCCGAGGCGCTCCATCTACGCTGAGGAGAAGCGACGAAGATGACGAGAAGCACTGGCGCAATAACTCCTTCTTGGTTCGATCCAAGGCAGCCTGGGAACGAGCAACAGGAACTGCAGAGGGGACGCCTGACCGGTGGGGGTTCTCCCTAACCTTCCTGCGGCTTTCGACTTTTCCTCCTCCACTGGGTCTGGGAGTCTGGAAGAGGTCTAGGCCTGGAAGCGTTAGTGAGCCGGTCAGACACACCTCCACTGCACTAGGGGCACTGCACTGATCACTTGCACTATCAATCACTCTTACCTTGTCGAGAGCGAGCGAGGCTCTCCTTACTCCTGATCGAGGCTCTCCCAGAAGCAACTTCCGAAAACGAATCTTCGGGTTCAAAGCTGGGCGCAGGGCTGAAAGCGGAGAAGGAACTACTTCTACTACAGGCTCAGCGTCAACTTCACTCACCCTCGATCTACTAGAGCTCCTTGAAGAAGCCTTGCGCACCCTATCTTTCTCTAACTTTCTCACATAAGAAGAAAGAGCCTTCCAACCATCCTCATCCAAATTCTCACACTCTTTGCAAGGGTTAATAAAAGAGCATTCATTCCCTCTACAAGACGTACATACAGAGTGAGGATCTAATGCAGCTTTAGGAAGCCTAACTTTACATTCCTTCACTGAACAAACCCTAAATAAACTAGGTTTCTTAATTTCAGAATCATCCATGATTAAAGATATTGTAAGAGAAATCCAAAAGAAAAATCCAAAAACAGTCCAAAAAGCGTATGCCAAGCCAACAACCAAAGGGTACTTCACCAAAATCCAAATCGTCGGCAACGAGAACGAATTTAACTATCGTAAGGACTGAACAACATTGTGTGTCCAGCCGGCGACAGAAAATAATCTGACAAGAAAGGGGGACTGGTTCTTACACCCGCCTCCCAGCAGCGGGTAAGGTAGATCACCTGACCTACCTGTAGCGTGTGCCGCGAGTTTTGAATTTTCTGTCGTGACGTCAGAGACCTAAGCTAAGTATATATCTGGCAGGGAAGTTCATGTACAAAAATAATGTACTTACTTTCATCTGTCGTCTTGACAGACAGCACTTAAATCAATATTTGAAGACCCAAAATATTTACCCAATCTCTTCAGCGCTACATTAGCCTGGAAATGAAAGTAAAATAATCACCACAGTACATTAATATAAAATTCTTCCTTTCAATAATAATTCATATTTGACTAGTTATTAATTTTTTTCGACATTAGGACAGTCAAATACAAAAACTCATTTTTTGGTAAAACAATCTTAATAGAAGGCTTAGGTCTGAGCACTATGTAACAGAAAGTTGACAGACTTATAATATGCAGAGGATGCTGTATTAATCAGCAAAACAACACAAGATTTATAAAGGTTGCTTAATAGAATGAATCATATATATAGAGAGATGGGACTCAAAATAAAACTACAAAAAAAAGTAATAACAGAGTATGCACAAAGGGATGAAATAACATCAGATTAAGAGGTTTGAATCTTTCAAATATTTATGAACATTGATATCAAATACAGGCTCTTTTGAATTGGACTTTAGTGAGACTAAACAAAGCAAATCAAACAAACAATGGGCAGGGTGAATAAGATCTTGAAATACAATAGACTGAGGCTGCATATAAAAGTTAGCTTTTACATAAGTTTAGTCCGTTCTGTATTGCTAAACAGATATGGATCATGGAATGACAATGAAACTACAGTACATATGTACGTATATCTAAAATACTTTGTCAACTAGAAAATGAAAGTTCAAGAGGAATATAGCAGTCAAATGGTAGGATAGAGTGAGAAATGATACAACAAAGGAAATTACAGGAGGCTGCAAATGAGTTTTTGATTTGTGGAACATAACACACCAGAAATGCAAGAGTGGTGGAATTTCATAGAAGTCCTTTGAATCACATGGTGTTGGATGAAGTATAGATGGTCATAAGCTACATATGACAGAGGTTGTATATAGCTCATAAGCTGCATATGACAGAAGTTGTACTGTATATTTTAACTCTGTCTCCTTGTAATTTATTAGAATTCAAATTATGCAACTTTTTTCTTTAAGTTAATAATGGCTATACATAGTGATTAATACCAGAAAGCACTTATAATTAGTACTACTAGTAAGGGTCTTTACTTTGTGAAGTGTCAGTATACTACTAACATGAGGAAATGGAATGACATAGCCAAAGGAGAGAGAAAGAGACTAGGCCAACACTACAGTACAAAACAACATGAGCTAAATTAGGTACCTGGATTGCCTGAGCAATTGAAGCAGGCAACTGTGTGATGGGCATCCTCATTATGTTGAAGAGCGAAATGGCTACAAATGCTGTCTTGGCATCTAATACATTTTCCTCGGACACCATTACAAATGTAGCAAAAGATCCCAGGGCTACCTGCAAGGTAAGAATCATGAAATTTAAAGTACTACTGCCTTCTATTTTTACCTCCATGCAAAAAGTTTTACAGTATATGGATTTCTTCAAAAACTTGACAAAGTGTGAGCCTTACAAATGGTAACAAATGATTTGAGTTTGGGAGAAACAGTTATGTTACATTTAGGAAGGAGGGAACTTTTAGCAGTTGGATTTCTCAGCCTAGGTAGTAGATGGTTGGAGTTTCTGAATGCTCGTCATCTTAATTTTTGTAAAATGATTAGTGTCAACAGAGTATACTACTTACATAACAATGACAGTGAGAAATACATGGGCAGTGCAGGCTAAATCCAAACTTAAATTTCTTGATATGCATAATAAAAATTGTTCAATTTACAAAAAAATATAGTAGAGTACATACAGTACTAATAAAGAAAATAGGTATTAAAGTAGCATGATACTAAAAATTATTGTTCTTTAAAGAATTTTAACAGGCTGTAAAAAAATAAGCTTACCAAATATGGAGTTGCTAACCACACAAAACTTGCAAAAGCTTGAAAATATGCAGACTTCCTGAGAACGCTTATTTCATCTTTTCTAATCACTTCCACTTGTTTGGCAAATGATCCCTCCCAAGCATATAATTTAAGTACCTGCAGTATAAAAAAAATTTATGAGATAAAGAAATAAATTCTGATCAAATGCACTGTAACTATACGGTACATACTAGTGTTTTAAATAGAAATGAATGCTTTAAATAGAATTGAATCCAGATTGATTTATATTTGGCTAATTTTGGAGGCTATCAGTTCGGGTGGACTATCAACTAATTTAACAATTGTTTCAGATTAGATAAAAAACATAAGGACTATGGTCAGTAATTAACAAATGACTATTACAACAGCAACTGCTTACCTTAATACCATTTATGATTTCATTAAGTAACTTTATTCTCTTATCCTTAAATTTCATTTGTGATGTCTGAAGATTTTTTATTTTGTTGGCTACTACACTGTTTATGGGGATCAAAAGAATAAGTACAGCAAGCCCTGACAGCACAGATGGACCTAAAACCAAGAAAAAAAAAGATAAAGCTTGTCTATTGTACCGTGTTAACCTGAAATTTGAAGATTTCTATGAAAATATAAAAGCAAAAAGAAATGCATTACTGCTCCAGGATAAATGGCTATGTTTGAAACAAACAATCTGGTTGCCTACTTTTTACTTTCCTTCAAATTTTATCTTTCAAAAAGTAAATCCTTGGCTGAATCTTTAGTCATAAAATGTGGCTCAGTGATACAATATTGTTTAATAACTACTTTAATAACAATATGAAATAAACCACCAACTCTGTTATTGTATATCTAATACTCAGTACAGTAGTAAAACATCCCAAAACCTAAATATCCTTACCCAGTAGCTGCCAGAGCTCATATAGGGCTACGCTTATCACAATCGGTGCACCCCAGGCTAGGTTTATGTACAACAGCGTATCACTTAAGCGCTGGGAATCGATTGACATAAGATTTACAATTTCTCCCACTGTAGATTCTCTGCGAGAACTATTGGACAACAGCAAGGCCTGTAGAAATATTGCTTGTAGAAAAAAGGCAACATTCTTAACACTAATGAATGTACTGCATATACATACTAGTACATTGCATTAACACTAATGAATGTACTGTATATACATGCTAGTACACTGTAGTTAAAATTTTTCAAATAAATAAATTCTTTGATTATTTATCTACGTATATATGTATTACTGTTGTAATTGCCTTAGGTGCAAGACATAAGAACAAAGGAATTATATTTTGCTTTTATATACTACAGTAATATTATATGGTTGTCAGCAAAAGTGTGCTCCATTTTCCCACCAAATCTAAGGATTACACTTAAATATATGAATGCAAATGCATATACAGTAATAAATACTCAGTTTTAAGAGGAAAAATCTCTTAAATGCCAAACAGTAAAGACATTATGGCACCTTCAATCAACAGCTCAAGATCTGAGTGACATCAGCATTAAGATTAGCTGTGCATACAGTACAGTACTTGATTTGCTTTTCTAAGTGCTGCTATAGGCATATATAACTTTGGTTACTACAACATTATGTTTAAAATAAGTAAATTATTTTGTGCCACAGATGATGATAACAGGAAGTACAAAATGGCAGGTAAAATAATCAGACGCATCAGTCTGACAGAACTCAGGGACATCTATGGGCAATTTTAATTAAGGTAATAATGACGTTATTGGTAATATACTGTACTACAAGCAATAGTAATACAACAGAAAAAGCCTAAAACTTACTTTGCGGTATACAGCTGACATGATGGTAGACCTCAACTGTATCGCCAAGGTTTGATCAATGTAATAAAAAATGTTTTTGACAAACGTAGTCAAAAGTGTGATTAGCATGAGGAGCAGAGCATAGAAGTATCCATGCCAAGTTGGTTCACTGCCATCTATAGTAAAACTTATCAGGGCACTGGAGATGAAGACAAAACACATTAATTACAATTCTGTGCTGCCATAGTGCATGGAAATACATTACTGTATATAATAAACAGCATTTTAAATGCTAGTCAATAATGAAGACTGACTTGAATAAACAAAACAAATGACCAGTAATATCATGGAACCTATTGTGTGAAAAGGAAATGCTATTAATATATACAAAGTAACTAATTATTTATAAATATAAAGTAATTAAATATATATATCAGTAAAGCATTAACAGGAACATTAACTCTTACATGGTAATCTAAAAAAAAAGAATTCAGAAATTATGTATATTACCATATCAGAGTGATTAAATGTTTACAGCAAAAATGACATTACCTTAGAAGTCGAGGAGTAGCAAAAACCATTAACTCTGATGCTACGTATAAGAGTGTTGCCATAAAGAATGGTAAAAAGAACAGCCTTAACAAAACGTGTAACACAGATACTTTAGGTAGAGCAGATACATCATCTCCAGGTATTTTTTTCTGCCTAAGAAATAAAGTAAGACTTTGTAAGACACTGGTTGCTTTCATGCTACTTTATGGATCTAATTTCAACTATAATTCATAAAGGATAAGCCAACATACACCGTATCATCCAGAGCAATGTACAAGAACTTCAAATTGCAATTAACACAAAAGTACAACTGTTTACCACTTAAAGTAAATAAAAATATTCAACATTCACAAGAGATTATAACCACTTGACAAATTTTGATTTTTCTAAAACCAAATGTAAACTTGGCCTTTTTCAGAAAGTTTTTCGGGAATTCAAATTTGGTAAAATTCACACAAAATTTATACCCTACACGCCGATCTTAAACTTAATGCAAGAAAATCAATTCTTTATGAGAGCAATTCATTTGAAGGAACTTAGAAATATGTTTCGATTGTATTTAGAAAACAAATGACATTAAAAGTAAAGAGGTAATGGGCACTTATATGAAAACAAAATCACAGTAGTATAAGTACCTTCACATAGAAAGCACAGGAGGCAGTGTGGAAATTGCAATGGAAAGATTTTTAGGATAAACATCAGATAATGAATAGACTACAAGAAGAAAAAGATTGGGGAAGTGAGGGATAAGCAGACAGGAAACTGAGGTGTGACATTAATGAATAAAAAAATTAAACAATAAAGGTAGCAGATGTGGTTTCCTAAATAGTGACTCAGTTTAAAGATACGAATAGATTTCTTATAAACAGAATGAATTGATATACATTAGCAGGTAGTACTATTGTAAAGATAAAGTAAATGGTCATTTCATGTTGTGCTTATTGCCTTTTGAAGCGTGAATATTTAAAGATGATCATAACTATATTCCAAAGGGACTGACATCAAAAGATATGGTACTACACAATACGTACGTAATGGCAGAGAGCTCACTTTGCCATGCGATATCCCACTCTCTGTCTAGATTTGTGGTGCAAATGCGACTTGGAAGCTCCCAGAGATCATCTGTTTTTAAATTGGTCTTGTAACCTCGCCAGACCATTCCATTTGCCCAGTGGAAGGTCATTCTGCTTATAAAAGATGCATCATACTCAGGAAAGGAACTCTGAAAAAGTAAGATCTCTTAGATATGGAGGTCTCAAAATTGTAAAGGATAGATTTCTTAGACATAAAGGTCGTGAAATGGCAAAGATAATACATCATTATCAAATATATGATTTCTTAGATATCAGATTCATGAAAACTTTCTATAATGAGAAACTTCTATACATGTATGTACTTTACTTGAATTAACAGATTTGAATTTCAATAAAGAGAATAAAGTTACATCAATAAAATTAGATTAGTAACACTCTCTATTGTAATATGAATGCTATCATTATTTATTTCATCTGTACTTCTCGCATAAATTTGTCATTATAGTATATTTAATAGGAAAATACTAAAAATTACCTTAGATTTATTGAACCACTTGGTCTCAGGTGGATTGTCTGCAAAACAGTTAACAATAAACAGGGCAATAGCACCAATGTATTGTAACAGGAAGGTCACCACCAGAAGAACATGTAGCTGGTCATTCTGGAAAATAAAAATAAGAAACTATACATTACAGTACTTACATTTCTTTGTATTATTCAACTGTATAAACATTTCCACTTAAAGAGAGGAGCTTCATAAGATTTTACCCTTTTGTTTCCAAACATTCACTTATTGAGATGAAAATTAAACTTGCTGATGAAAGCCTTTGTAAAGATGCCAATAGCTCCTGAATAATGTGATTGCAAAAATGGATAATGAAGTCCACAGCAGCAATCATACACATAATTATGTAAAAAGAAGGCTTAATTATCCAAATGATTAAATAATAATGTTTTCTCGTGGGAGAGATGAAGCATATTTACTTATATATGGCTATGGATATTGGGTTTAATAAGGGATTTTGACGTAGGAAAAATCTATTTCTGGGCGAGGAAGCTGTGTCGCCCAGTGAAATATGTCTCCTTTAGCACTATTTCAAGTAAAATATTGCTATAATACCAGAGAACTGCTAAATTGGACATGTCAGAAGCCTCTGACTCGCTCACCTATAAAAAGGTGTTGGTATAAAACTGGGACGAGTGTTAAACACTACCACAGGGAGACATATTTCACGGAGCGACACGGCTGAGCCCAGAAATGATTCTTTTAAATATGCTCCACTTAAGGGACTTGCAACTTTCAATGAAAGAAAAAGGACACAAGTAGAATATAACAGAAAACTGGTTAGAACAACAATAATGGCACTCACTCTGTGAACTGTGTATATGACAGTTGTAATGAACTGTGGCACACTGCACAAAACCAGCGCTGCCCAAAAGCAGTATATGATACCGCTGCTCTTTTCACCATGATGCCGTCCCAAAAGTACTAGGCCTAGCTGTAATGCCTGCAGTGTATAAATTGAAATTTAAATTAAATGAATCATGAAAAATATATACAGAAATACAAATGAGAAAGAAAAATGAGATTACTGTATATGCTTACAACGTTACAAAAAGGGGATTTCAACTTAAGACATACTAAACAACTTCAGTGCTCTTTAGTTAATTCATTGCAGTGTAAATAGAGAAATATTTGCTATTCATAACAGCAAACAGACTGTTAAGGGTGACTATAAGTTATGGAATAAATGGAAGAAGACTTGTAACATCTACAATGAAGTTGATTCAGAGACTTGCTACCAATACCTATATATGAACTGGATACATTATTAAATTACCTGTGATTAATTAAAGCCCAATGTAAATATTTTTGTTCACCTGTGATATATTTAAAAATGGCGTAATTCAAAACCTTAACTAATATGTCAGTGCTATGAAGCAAACTTGAGATTTCGAAACAACAATTCGTAAAACAAAATGCTTCAGAGCTGTTTCAAAGACAATCCCTGCCTTCTACTACTACTACTACTACTACTACTACTACTACTACTACTACTACTACTACTACTACTACTACTACTACTACTACTACTACTACCGATGGTATATTGGTCATATTTAGTGTTTTAAGATAGATACGAGAAGGGTGAAAGTTAATCAACTTAATTCTCGCCAACCCTCCCTAAACAAACCCTTATTAAACGCAACATCGCATGATTTTTACTAATAAGAAAGACACATTATTATCGCCTGGTCAATTTACTAAGACGCATGGAACTGCTCCTGAAAACACGCTAACAAGAAACAAAGACCGTCTCTCTCTCTCTCTCTCTCTCTCTCACATGCTAACATCACACACAACTTACGAGTTGATGTGTAAAATGAAAACGTCAATAATGAGGTTATATAAAAACATATTAATAATACACAGGTACCTAATCTTAAGCTGTGCATGGACACGCTACTGTAACATGAACACAAGGCTAAAACATTTTTATGTATTTTGTAGTTAAGTTATAAATATACCTCTTTAATGGAAAAAATGTTATGGTGTCATGACAAAGCACGGTTAAAAATTCCAAAGCTTTTTTAGTAGTAGAGGAATAAATAGACCAAGATGAGAGAGAGAGAAAAAAAAAATTCAAAAATAAAGTGACATAAGCAAGAAGGTCTGGTCTGATCGCAACACATTTACCCGACTTTTCTTGACTATCTCTTGCTCACTCCACTCCCATTCTCAGCTTTAATACAAACTATGATTCACGATTAAATCCAGAGATATATATCTATGATTAAATCTGCGATAGTGAAAGGAATAGATAAAATATGTTTGTGACATTACTAAGCATAAATGTGTTTACACAAATGTATTGTTTTCAGACTGCAAATATATGTATTGGAGCTTTCATAGCGCACACAACTGCTTGAGTTAAGACTGAATATGAAGTATTTTTACAAATACTAAGCACAAACAAGTTAACTTTATGACTGATGGCTAGAAAAAACATAGCATGCGCATGCAGCCTTAGACATCTTGATAAGTGATAGGCCTAGGGGCCAAAAAAATTTGCACAGAGAAGTCTGTCGGACGTAGCCTGATTTTCATTCATTGAGTCTAGCATTCACTACCTTCGTATAGCAACAAATTACTAAAGAACGAAAGTAAAAGGTAAATTAAAAGGTAAAAAAACACGACATACTTACATAAGAAGACATAAGAATAACGGGGGCTAAATATTCATTGGAAGGAAGAGGGAATCCTTGAGCTGATAACACTATAGCCCATATCAGCTCTGCTCCCGCTATTACGATCAACAGGACGGAAATTACCTGTGAGTGAAGAAATTATGAGTTGCAATAAGATGGAGAATAACGAAAATAATATAGACAAATGGTAAATTAAATGGTTAAAATGCCTAACCAATACTTGACTGCATCGTTTTATTTTTCAACCTTCTCGACTAAGCAATGCTGTGACTAAGTCTAGACCTACCTACGCTCTTTTAACTTTTGAAAAAAACAGTTCCTATCATCAGAACAAAATATAATCTACAGAGTTTTGCAAAACCTACAGAAAAGGTATCGAAATTAGGCAAACAAACTTACTCTCGACACTTACAACTTTCGTTATTCTCAAATAGGTCCAGGGCATGTAACGCAGACCCCTGCGTCTCAGGAGATAAACTTGCAAGGGCGCCAGTGCCCAAAGTAATATGCAGGGCCCCCAAATCAGGACTGTCCTCTCCATACAGATGCCCATGTCAGGCAGGTCCCCGTCCCACGACAAAGAAGCATTCTGTAGTAGATTAAGGGAAAGTATTACTATTATTTAGAAAGGGCATCAAACTGTGTCAAATTTGAATTTTTTTTTTTTAGGGAAAAGGGGTTTTCGCTGAGTATAAAATGGTTATTATTATTATTATTATTATTATATTATTATTATTATTATTGGTTGGTCAAACT
>NC_061101.1:11210528-11213028 GCF_015104395.2 Macrobrachium nipponense | reverse complement strand
ATTTTTAGTTCCATGATATTTTCTGCTATTCCTTCTATCTGTTTCCATGCCTGAATTATCATGTAGCGTTCTCTTCTCCTTTTCTAGACTATATAATTTTAAGAATTGTAGTCTTTCCCAGTAGTCTAGGTCCTTAACTTCTTCTATTCTAGCTGTAAAGGACCTTTGTCACTCTCTATTTGTGGCAATATCCTTTTGATAGTGTGGGTACCATATCATATTGCAATATTCAAGTGGACTACCGAACATATGTTTTATAAAGCATAATCATGTGTTCAGCTTTTCTTGTTTTGAAGTGCCGTAACAACATTCCCCATTTTTTGCTTTACCATTTTTTGCCAACAGAGTTGCTATTTGATCATTGCATAAAATGTTCCTATTCATCATCACACCAAGGTCTTTAACTGCTTCCTTATTTGTGATGGTCTCATTATTAGGTCCCTTATATGCATATAGCGTTTCTTTCTCTCTGTCTCCATAATTTATTGATTCAAATTTATCGGAGTTAAATACCATCCTATTTACCTCTGCCCAATCATATACTTTGTTAAGGTCTCTTTGTAGAGCGTTCAATATCTTTATCACAAGTAATTTCTCTACTTATTTTCTTGTGCATCTGCGAAACTACTCACTACCGAATCCTTAACATTATTGTCTATGTCTTCAATCATAATAACAAACAGTATTGCAGCTAACACCGTACCTTGCGGCACACCGGATATTACCTTGGCTTCATCCGATTTCTCGTCGTTTGCAATAACTATCTGTTTTCTGTTGTGTAAAATTTCTTTTAACCATTTTTCCTACTTTATCCACGATATTGTGTTTTTCTAATTTTCTTCGCTAATATATTATGGTCTACTTTATCAAAAGCTTTTGCAAAGTCTAAATAAACCACATCTGTTTCATTTCGCTTTTCATATTTTTGAATATGTTCTCACGGTGGACTAACAGTTGGGTTGTGTACTTTTTTCCGGGTACGAAAACCATGTTGTCCTTTATTAACAAATTATTTTTTATTAAATGTTTCATAATATTTTTCTTCATTACCCTTTCATACACTTTCATAATATGTGATGTTAGACTCACAGGCCTATAATTACTTGCCTCTAGTCTTGATCCACTTTTGAAAGTAGGGTATATATGCTAATTTGTGCTCATCATATATCTTGCCTGTATCTACACTTTGTCTTAATAATATTGCAAGTGGCTTTGCGATAGAATGAACTACTTTCTTTAACAAAATAGCGGGAATTCCATCAGGCCCTGCAGCAGCTCCATTTTTTAATTTCATTAATAGCCTGCACAATATCAGCTTCATTAATATCTATGTCAGCTAAATATTCACTATTTTCATCCCATCTTCTATATCATTATCTTCATTATCTATTCTAGGGTGAATTCTCTCTTTATAATCGTTCTGCCAGTATGTTGCAAATTTCCTTTTTTTCATTCGTTAATCTCCCTTCAATTCTCAGAGGGCCTATTTCTATTCTTCTTTTATTCATCTTCTTCGCATATGAGTATAATGTTTGGGGTTTTGCTTGATAGTTTAATAGGGTTTTTTCTTCCAAGTCCCGTTTTTCATTTTCTTTTGATTGTATAATCTTTTGTTCTGCATTTTCTATCTTACTTTTTAGTTCTATAACTTTCCATGCATTTTTTTCTTTTGCAAGACCTTTTTTCCACTTTCTGATTTTCTGGAACAAGATCCTTCTGTCTCTTGGTATGCATGAATGATGTTTACTTTTCTTCTTCGGTATAATATTTTTTCCACTATTTTCTCCAATATTTTATATAATATCTCCGTATTTACCCTTATGTCATCACTTACGAAAATGTTATCCCAATCTTTGTTTAATTCTTCATTAATTTCTGACCATTTTATATTTTTACTGTAAATTGTATTTTCCATATCCTTCCCACTTTTTCATTTCTTGCTTATCTCTATTTTCACTTGCTTTGGAATGAACTGTTAATTCTATGACATTATGGTCTGAAATACTCGCATTATAAACTATTATTTTTTTTCTTAACATAATTCATCTCGTTCACAAATACTAGGTCCTAAAGTATTTTTCCTTTTCCCATTGTTGGCAGGTGATTTATTTGTTGAATGTTGTATTCTAGTAGCATATCTAATAGCTTTTCAAATTGCCTCTTATCTCAGCACTACTATTACTCTCTTTTTTTATATGTATAAGTACAACCACAATCTCCTATTCGTTCTTTCCATTCTATACGAAGGAAAGTTGAAGTCACCAGATAGGAGAATAGTCCAGTCCTTGTGATTTCTACATATATCATCCAATTTTTTCAATTATTAAGTCAAACTCTTTAGTATTAGGGGGTCTATATATTACTATGTTCATCAATTTTTCAGATTCAAATTCTACCGCTATTAGTTCACATTCTGAGTTACTATATTTCTCATATATTTTTCCTTGTTTTTTTGTCTTTCCCATATATTGTGGTTCCCCCTTGATTCCTATTTTTTCTA
>NC_061101.1:11193028-11208028 GCF_015104395.2 Macrobrachium nipponense | reverse complement strand
AAAGGCCCATCGGAAAAAAGGATCAACCTCTACCGACTTTCATTTGCATAATTGAGTCGTGAAAATGAACGGAGCAATTTGAATCTATTTTGTCGAAAGTAAAAAAAAAAAATGAGTAAAATGTTCTATACGTTTTGGGATTATTCTCGTAGACACTGATGTCTTTGTCATGAATTATTGTCTTTAGATTTATCATAAGCTATATAAAAACTATATGATCTATACTCTATTTAAAACAGAGAGAGAGCAATGACTTGGTAACTTGGCAAGGTTAGAAACAAAGCTCTAAACTTCGAAAAACAGAGCAATAATTTACAAAATTTAAACAAACTTGACAGGATTTTTAACATAAGTAACATTATACGTATTACGACCGTATTATATTCAGGCTGATCCCAGGGCTGTGTAAATTACAATTTTCGAACCAACCGTCATCATTACTTTCAAAATAATGAGAGAGAGAGAGAGAGAGAGAGAGAGAGAGAGAGAGAGAGAGAGGAGAGAGAGAGAGAGGTTAGAGAGGCATATTAAAAAGATCTCCAAAATAAATAATAATAATAGGTCATGTGGCTGGCTACCTCATCCTAAAAATCATTATTTAAGAGAAACTCACAACAGACCTTAGGACTTTGGTACTATGAGCGACCACTCTTCACAATGAAAGGGTAACAGAGAGTTAACAGAGTTAAACGAGATAGCGAAGATCCCAACGGGCTAAGGACACCTTTTCGATCTCCAATCCTATTCGACCGACATCCTTGGGCTTTCTAGCGCTCGTAAGTAGGACGAATCGGGGAGACGAAGCGATTACATTATATCAGTCTCTCTTTGGGATACTTTTGTAGAGGGAGGGTTGTGAAAGGGCTGACTCGACGAGGGGTTAAGATGTTCTCTGCAGAGATTAGGAACCCAGCATCTTTTGGGCGGTATTCGGAATGGAACGGGAATGGAATATAGGATTTACGTCAAATGCCAAGCACTGAGATCTATGAGGTCATTGTCAGAAAAAGGTTTGAAAGGGGTAACAGGAGGAAAACGTCTCAGCTGCACTATGATTCAAGTGATAGGAGAGGGTTAAGGAAAGTAAGATGAAGAAAGCGAATATGAAAGGAGGTACAGTAAAAAGGAAGGAAAGTGGTTGCAGCTAGGGTCCGAAGACACGCTGCAAAGAACCTTAAGAAATGCTTACAGTGAACCGCATGAGGTCCACTGAGGCACTACCACCCTGCGGGGACTTGCACTATCAAACAATGGTTAGGAGAGGGTGGAAAGAGAGATGGAAGGAAGAATTTGAACGGAGGTACAGTAAAAGGAATGAAACGGACTGCGTCTAGGGGACGAAGGGAGGAGTGGAGAGATTCGTAAATAAAGCCTACAGTAAACGAAGTGAGGTGCACTGCTAACCTGGAGATAAATGAGAAAGTTGAGTGGAAGAATGCAACTTCCGGGAAGTCTTGGGAGAAGGGGGGAGGGGGCGGGGGGGGGGATACCCAGAAAATGCTGGATAGAGGGTGTAGGAGACTTCTTAAAATGGATGAATTCCAACATCTATAAAAAATTGATTCATAATCGATACTTTCATTGGGTAGCTAAGGGATTGAAACGCATCAGTTGATCATTGTTTAATATATTAATATATATTATAGTATATATAAATTATATATATATATATATATATATATATATATATATATATATATAAAATATATATTATAAATATATAGATAATATATATCTATATATATATATATATATATATAAAATATATATATATATATATATATTATATCTTCGAATAATATATATCATATATTTATAGGCATGGTGGTTGTACGTTCAGTAAATATGTGTGTGTGAGAGAGAGAGAGAGAGAGAGAGAGAGAGAGAGAGAGAGAGAGAGATCGAACTCCAACTCGGTGAGAGATGAATATTACCTCGTCGAGATCTTCCCATCAATTATGGTATAGACGATGTCCACATTTTGATGCTTTAGTGATAACACGTATCCTTTTTATCGTTCCATAACCCAGCTACGACCTACAACAGCCACTAACACCCAGATAATACACAATCCACTCCTTAGATCGACACACCTGTAGAGAGAGAGAGAGAGAGAGAGAGTGAGAGAGAGAGAGAGAGAGAGAGAGAGAGACCTGTAACCGGTTTCTAGTCGTCAAGAAGCGAAACAATACTTTCACTTTTTTCCCAAATGGTTGCTCGCGGACAAGGGACACTTTTCCCACTTTAGTGATACGAGAGGAACTACTTTTTTTAACAACTAATACTAGCAACATCACGCAACATTTTGCAGTTTACTCAAAAATAGTGTGTCGGTCTATATTATTATTATTATTATTATTATTATTATTGTACTTAGGAAGCAGACCCTCTCTCAAGCATACTTTATTAAAAGTAATGGCTACTTCAGCAGCATTACACTTGTAGAGATTCTTCTCTATTTTCCGAATAGCGGCTTTTTTCCTGCTACTTAGACAGGCTAGTAGAGCGCCTATAGAGTCATGATCAAATACAGAGTCTAAATTGGTGTATATATTTGAATTTTACAGATAACTAATGATACCATAGTTATCAAAGTCATTAACGATATATATATATGTCTCTCTCTCTCTTTCTTGAAGCAAGCGAGCTTTCGTCTGGAGCTGCCAGACATCCTCGGGCTGGGAAGCTGAGGGTGGACTGATCTTGAAGCGGTGTCCGTCCTCGTTTATATTTGGAGTTTGACAGCAGGGGGTCCGCCCCATGCTGATCTACTATTGGCTGGTGGCGGTAGGTCTTCGTTTTCATTGGTGGCTTGAACCGGGTCTCAAGCCACTGTCCACGCGTTGATGGTTGCGATGCTGTAAGTCCTGCAGCCGCCTAGACCTCCTTAGCGGCGCGGTTACGTCGATGGGCGTTTCGCTACGCTGCGGGACGTCACGGCTAACTTGATTATGGTTGGCTGCAGGAGTATCTCGTTCGGGGGCGTTGTCTTCCGTGGAGTTGTCGTGCTCGGTGGTGTCATTGTTGGTGGTAGGTCTTCTCATACTCGTAGGGAGGAGAAATTCTTCCTGCGTCGTATTTAGAGTAGGTTTCACTTGCTGGATGAGAAGCGCCTCCAGCAGGCGTAACCGACGGGCATCAGGGGCCTTCCCGATGATCTTCGTGTTTTGGATGATCACATCCCGGGAGATGGCCTCTTGATGTTTGGTGCGTGCGTGATTCTTGATAGCCCCTCTTGGGCGTGGCAGGAGAGTCTCTTCGACAGGCGCATGGTAGTCATACCAATGTAGGCGCCGCTACAACCGCGGACTGGGCATGTATATTGGTATACCACCTGCGTCTGCTTCAGGGGTCTCGTACCTGTGGAGAGGGGTTATTTTTTCATAATAAGGTCGCGCGTCCTCCGATTCTGGTAGTAGATAATTAGGTCGATATTTTTGGTGTCGTCGGTTGGGGATACATTTTTCAGAAATAATTTTCTTAACTGAGTCCTCTTCTTCACGGTAATGAGAACTCATGAAGGCTTTATAATACAGCTTGATATTAATCCTGGGCGGGGTTTGCGGCCTCTCACTACCGTACCATTTTCTCCAGGCTGTACGGACTTCTCTGCTTATTGATTTATTTGAATCACCCGTTATTTACGAGTACTTGGGAGGCGCGGTCGAGTTCCTGATGAGTGTCCTGCCAGGTCGAGCAGTGGGAGAGGGCTCTCCTGACGAAGGCCCTGACGGTCGTGCTTTTGAATCTGGCGGGGCACTCGCTGTCACCGTTGAGGCAAAGTCCTAGGTTGGATTTCTTTGTGTAGACGGAAGTACGGAGGCCGTCTTCCGTCTTACTCACAAGGACGTCGAGGAAGGGGAGCCGATCGTCGGTGCTGTATTCAACCGTGTAATTCAGCACGCTGCACTGCTGAAATGCCTGACGGAGGGCTTCTACCTCATTCTCGGCGTCGACTTGAACAAAGATGTCGTCGATATATCGTCCATATCTCTGCGGGGTTGCTGCATCCTAGCGAAGACTCGTTCCTCCTCCACGGTTCCCATGTAAAAGTTAGCGAAGAGTACCCCAGTGGGGAGCCCATCGCTACGCCGTCCTTTTGGCGGTACATCTGGCCACGGTGGGTGGAGAAAGGGGCCTTCTTCGTGCAGATCTCCAGCAGCGTACGGAGCGAGGCTTCGGGTAGTTGTTGGGGCGCCGTCGACTGACTCCTGAAACACGCTCACGGATGATGTCAATGGTTTCGTCGACAGGCACGTTCGTAAACAGGGACTCTACTCCAGCGAGGCGATAATCCCGGTGCCAGGGGCGTCCTTGATGACTTCTAGGAATTCTACTGACGACTGCAGGCTGTACCGACTCGGGACGTAGGGGGTCAAAATTTGGTTAAGACGTTTAGCCAAGGCGTAAGTAGGGGCGGGCGTCTGGCTGATGATCGGCCGGAGGGGGTTTCCTGTTTGTGAGTTTTTATGTTACCATATAGATAACCTAGGCTGTAGTCTCCTTTGTATGGGCGGGAGTGGACAGCGTTAGTCGCAGCATTCACTACACTGATGACCCCTTACTGACTACTACCCCACCCCCGATCAAGACGCCCTTCTGGAAGCTGGGTCTTAACTTGCCACTTTTCATCTCGAGACCCAGGACCTCACGGACAAGAGGACTTGCAAAATCGAGTTGCTCCTCGAACTCCATCCGCAGCTCGAAGCCCGGAGCATCGTGAGAACTACCGACGCCCTTCAACCCCTCCTACTTGCTGAAGCCCTTACGGAGAGGGGCTGCGCACTCCAGCGATCTTCACCAAGGAGATGAAGAAAGCGGCGAAGGAACTGAAGGAGAAAGAGAACATCACGGTGCGACGCGCGGACAAGACGGCAGCCTTCGTCTTGATTGACACTGCTGAATACTACGAGAAGCTGGATGGCCATTTTGTCCGACGAGAGCAAAGTTCGAGCGCCTGACAAGAAACCCGACAGACGACATCAAGAGGGAGGCCAGAACGGGGTCATCAGTGTAGTGAATGCTGCGACTAACGCTGTCCACCTCCGCCCATACAAGGAGACTACAGCCTAGGTTATCTATATGGTAACATAAAAACTCACAAACCAGGAAACCCCCTCCGGCCGATCATCAGCCAGACGCCCGCCCCTACTTACGCCTTGGCTAAACGTCTTAACCAAATTTTGACCCCCTACGTCCCGAGTCGGTACAGCCTGCAGTCGTCAGTAGAATTCCTAGAAGTCATCAAGGACGCCCCTGGCACCGGGATTATCGCCTCGCTGGACGTAGAGTCCCTGTTTACGAACGTGCCTGTCGACGAAACCATTGACATCATCCTTGAGCGTGTCTACAGGAGTCAGTCGACGGCGCCCCTCAACATACCCGAAGCCTCGCTCCGTACGCTGCTGGAGATCTGCACGAAGAAGGCCCCTTTCTCCACCCACCGTGGCCAGATGTACCGCCAAAAGGACGGCGTAGCGATGGGCTCCCACTGGGGGTACTCTTCGCTAACTTTTACATGGGAACCGTGGAGGAACGAGTCTTCGCTAGGATGCAGCACCCCGCAGATATGGACGATATATCGACGACATCTTTGTTCAAGTCGACGCCGAGAATGAGGTAGAAGCCCTCCGTCAGGCATTTCATCAGTGCAGCATGCTGAATTACACGGTTGAATACAGCACCGACGATCGGTGGCTCCCCTTCCTCGACGTCCTTGTGAGTAAGACGGAAGACGGCCTCCGTACTTCCGTCTACACAAAGAAAACCAACCTAGGACTTTGCCTCAATGGTGACAGCGAGTGCCCCGCCAGATTCAAAAGCACGACCGTCCAGGGCCTTCGTCAGGAGAGCCCTCTCCCACTGCTCGACCTGGCAGGACACTCATCAGGAACTCGACCGCGCCTCCCAAGTACTCGTAAATACGGGTGTATTCAAATAAATCAAATAAG
Source organism: Macrobrachium nipponense (assembly GCF_015104395.2). Classification (NCBI taxonomy): domain Eukaryota; kingdom Metazoa; phylum Arthropoda; class Malacostraca; order Decapoda; family Palaemonidae; genus Macrobrachium; species Macrobrachium nipponense. The sequence goes on along the minus strand of NC_061101.1, from coordinate 11,202,077 downwards.
CAGAGAAGTCCGTACAGCCCTGGAGAAATGGTACGGTAGTGAAAGCCCGCAACCCCGCCCCCAGGATAATATCAAGCTGTATTATAAAGCCTTCATGAGTTCTCATTACCGTGAAGAAGAGGACTCACTTAAGAAAATTATTTCTGAAAATGTATCCCCAACCGACGACACCAAAAATATCGACCTAATTATCTACTACCAGAATCGGAGGACGCGCGACCTTATTATGAAAAATAACCCCTCTCCACAGGTACGAGACCCCCTGAAGCAGACGCATGTGGTATACCAATATACATGCCCAGTCCGCGGTTGTAGCGGCGCCTACGTTGGTATGACTACCATGCGCCTGTCGAAGAGACTCTCCTGCCACGCCCAAGAGGGGGCTATCAAGAATCACGCACGCACCAAACATCAAGAGGCCATCTCCCGGGATGTGATCATCCAAAACACGAAGATCATCAGGAAGGCCCCTGATGCCCGTCGGTTACACCTGCTGGAGGCGCTTCTCAAAATCCAGCAAGTGAAACCTACTCTAAATACGACGCAGGAAGAATTTCTCCTCCCTACGAGTATGAGAAGACCTACCACCAACAATGACACCACCGAGCACGACAACTCCACGGAAGACAACGCCCCCGAACGAGATACTCCTGCAGCCAACCATAATCAAGTTAGCCGTGACGTCCCGCAGCGTAGCGAAACGCCCATCGACGTAACCGCGCCGCTAAGGAGGTCTAGGCGGCTGCAGGACTTACAGCATCGCAACCATCAACGCGTGGAAAGTGGCTTGAGACCCGGTTCAAGCCACCAATGAAAACGAAGACCTACCGCCACCAGCCAATAGTAGATCAGCATGGGGCGGACCCCCTGCTGTCAACTCCAAATATAAACGAGGACGGACACCGCTTCAAGCAGTTGCTGCTCGGCCTCCGTAGCAGTAACATCTCTTCTGAGACCTTCTCTGGCGAACGTGAGCGACAGCGAGCGATAGCGCCATCCCAGTCGACGATAGCGGCGAGATTTCCAGCGATTTTCGGCGGAACTTTCGGCGATTGACGACGACACCGAGAATTATACTTCTGAGAGAGCTCTCTCACATTTTATAAGGAAAATTCATATGACATCTTTCTCTCTCAAATAATTTTCCATTACTAACAGTCTCTCCTGCCTAAAATTCGGTAGCCGTTGGGGTCTGAAAACTCCGATTGAAGCAGGTCAAAGGACAAAAACTTTCTACTCTCCCAATCCTATTTGCAAGTAGCACAGGAACGATAGGCTGGTGTCTCCTATAAACCAGGTTTAGGCCCTTCAGGCAAAAATAAAAAAATATAACAACACACATACACATACATTCTCTCTCTCTCTCTCTCTCTCTCTCTCTCTCTCTCTCTCTCTCTCTCTCCTCTCTCTCTCTCTCTCTCTCTCTCTCTCTCTCTCTCTCTCTCTCTCACAGATAGACGAAGACGAATGCAGCCATGGACCAAGTAACCCAGCCCACACCCACCACTGCAGAAGCACCTGAGAACCGGAAACGGACAACGTCTTCTTCTTCCTCTTTTTCAGATGCCCCTGAAGCAGTTAGACCTCGCCTAGACTCCTCCACCTCCGAAGAAGAATCCACCACAGCCACTCAAGAGGACAAGGAAAACCCCCTGCCATGGACACAGATGATGGTTTCCAGCTTGTCACCAGGAACAAACGCAAACAAGGACCACCAGCAGCACCTTCACCCTCACATGGAAAATACTTGATAACTCCTCCAACAGGAACCAGTGCATATGAATTCGTTTAAGGACCTCGAAAAGAAGGGTAAGTTGTTCAAGGTAAGACCCACCACCAGGGAGAACTGTTTGCAATACCCTCAGACCTGAATACAAATGAATATATGAAAAATAATCCTGCCAGCTTTAAATTCCTCAATCCTGACGACAAACCCTGCAGATTTATATTATGCCATTACCCTCTGCAATTTGAAACCAAGGTTATTCTGGAAAATCCCAGGGTAATCAAAGCAGAGAGATGCCATACAAAAGGAACCCAACCCCCAGCCAACCCGCAAAGTCCTAGTAGAATGGAAAGGAACTCAGCCTAAGTCACTGAACCTTGGCATGTGGGGCTCCTTCCCCACCATGGACTTTCACACCAGAACCTCTGAGGTGCTTTAACTGTCAGAGGTACGGACACCATAGCAGTGCCTGCACCGCCAAGCCATTTGTGGTGTATGTAGTGGGAGACCATCCCACCAAAAACTCTGCAACATGACAAATTTAAGAAAATGGGACAAGAAAACAAATATGCCAGATGCCCCGCATGCAAGGGGAACCACCATGCGTGGAACAGAAAATGCCCGATAAGGCTACAGAAGATAGACACTCTTAAAGGAATCACACCTCGGGAAGGCATGGCCCTGGACACACACACACACAGACCAGACCACAAACACAACAAACAGCAGCTCCCACCACCCAGCAGGGATCAAAGTCCTTTGCTGCTGCAGTTAGGGGGTCGCAACAAGCCCCCAAAAACACACAGACACACCCCCAGCATAAGACACAGTCCTATGCTGCTGCAGCTGGAGGGCCTAGACCCAACAGGACTCAAAGTCAGCCTCAAACTCAGAAAAAGGAACACAAACACTCCCCAAACCACACCCAGACCAACACACACCAACGAAACAAATAACAAACACTAGAAGGAAAATCAGCTTCTCAGAATCGGCCAATCCGACCAACACATACATCCTAACCTCTCCTGTTCCCGAAACCCGACAAATCCTCCTCACTCCAAATCCTAAAACTAGCTCCACTGTTCCTGGCTCCCCAAAGCCATATAACCCAGTCTCCCCTCCTCCTCCCACCCCACAAAGCAAAGCAGGTTTGAAGTTCGCCCAGAACTAAAACAAGACAAATATATCGCACAGACTCAAGACCCTCACAAATCTACTGGTGCAAATGCTATTCAAGTTTGCAGAACTAACAGGATCAAACTTCTCAGAGGAAATAGCCAAAGAAGTCGTTGACAAGTGCATAAGGACGTCCAGAGGACTCTTTGCATCACCATGCCTACACTAATAAACAACAACAGTGCAAATGGCACTACAAATACACCCTGTGTCAGTTGCATTCCAAGTAATATTACCAGGTACATCTCCAGTGCCAGGGCCAACCTCAGAGTTGGTAGTCAAGGCACATCAAGTGCAAATGACGAACTAGGAAACAACAACAACACAAATGACTGCAGAGACACAGACACAATAAAAGTCCTCCAGTGGAACATACTAAGTGCAAACAATAAATACGCATTCCTGCAAGCACACACAAACAAATAACTACGACATCATAATGTTACAAGAAACACTTGTAAGGGAAAATGCCAAATTTTCATTTAAAGGGTACAAAGTGTACAAAACACCATACACAGACACTAAAAGAGGACTAATCACCCTAGTTAAAAACACAATCCCCTCAAAGAAGGTAGACAACATCCCTTGCGGAGATGATGTAGAATCACTCAGCGTAAAACTCACACTTTGCAAACACAACACTGACGGTACACAACATATACAGGGCTCGGGACAACACATTCAAAGGGGAAGCACTCTTCAGTGCAGCGACACAGGAAAACACACTAATTGGAGGAGACTTCAATGCACATCACCCAAGCCTGAACTCTACACAACAAACAAACACAACTGGAAGACATCTACACCAGTTATCATGTGAATTCCCAGAGGTGTGCCTATTAAACAGTGGAGAGCCAACTCACCTAAAAGGAGGAAGCTAGATCTTACCTTCACAAACTCCGCCCTAAAGGAGCAAGCAACATGGAAGCTGCACGAGACCCTCACAAGCGACCACATAGCCATTGACATTGGCCTACGGCTCAAAAAAGCTGCCCCCCATAGACCACCGCCACCAGAAAGATGGAACCCCAAGTTTGCAAACTGGGCTACATTTGAAGCCATAATGACGAGATGGGCGAGGAACTACCTTGAAAACCCTGCAAACGATATAGAACTCTTCTATGAAGAGTTCATCAGCAAACTCAGAGAGGCAGCAAACATGTCCATGCCAAAGATCAAACGATCCAAGATCGATCACAAAGATGCATGGTACTACTGTGAAAGGGTCAAAGAACTCAATGCCAGAGTAAACAGAGTGCGGAAACTCTTCAGACGGGAACCATCTGATGAGATGCACAGACTTCTCAGAGAGGTAATAGCCCATGCAACTGAAGAGACAAAAGAAATTAAACAACAGGCATGGTATGATTGGTGTGCAAACATCAGCAAAGACAAACTCCATAACCCAGATCTGGAGATTCCTTGCAAAAAATTGCAGGGAAAGGAAGAACAGCGCAAAGCATCCCACCCCAACCCACAAGAAGAAGCTGACAATATAGCCAGAAACTTTGCAGAAAGGACAAAATCCCACAACCTTTCCCCAAACAACACGGGAAAAAATAAATGAAGTTCCCCAGCAGATGGAGGGAAATCAATACTGCCTGCAACACACCTGATGACACAGACACACCCTTCACTATGGAAGAACTAAACAGTGCACTCAGCAAGGGGAAAAGAGACACAGCCCCTGGAGCAGATGCAATCACTTACAGCATGCTGAGACACATGGGAGACCCTGCCAAACAGGTATATCTACTCCTGGTAAACAGGACATATGCAGAGCACACCAGGCCAAAGAAATGGCAACAGCAAGACACACAACCAATACCTAAGCCAAAAGAGGAAGGCGCATATAGGCCGATATCCCTCATCAGCTGCACTGAAAAGGTTGCAGAAAGAATGGTTCTGAACAGACTACTATGGAAAGCAGGGCCCCTACATCTTAAGGCTCTATGCCTATAGGGAAGGAGTAGGCACCCATGAGTGCCTTACAGATGTGCTAAGTGCCATAAATGGCAGAAAATCCATAGTGGTCTTCTTAGATCTAGAAAAGGCATATGAATTAGCCAATGCAGCAGCCATCCTCTCCTCCCTAGTCAGGAAAGATGGATCAAGGGCAACCTGCTTACATGGACAAAATGGATACATGCAAGACAGAGAAGCAAGAGTAGTGTTCCAAGGCAGAATGTCAGAATACTACTCTCTTGAAAACGGCACTCCACAGGGGGGCATTCTAAGCCCCTTCTTATTCAATGTCCTTATGGAAAATGTAGCCTGTCTCGAGCTACCACAAGGAGTAGAGGTCTTCATATATGCTGACGATGTTTGCATCGTCAGCTCCGGCCCTCAAAGACAGCTCCAAAAGATGCAAGAAGCCTTGCAAAAACTTGAGGACAAGTGCACACAACTGGGACTCAAAATCAACAGAAATAAGACAAAAGCCATGGCAATAAAACATGATCAAATCCACCCAACCTTCTACTGAAAGGAGACGTCATAGAACTGGGTGGATAGCTAAACATATCTGGGAGTCTGCATTGCAGATTCACTATCTCCTGAGAAGCAAATACAGCTCCTCCAAGCCAAAACAAAAATAGGGCTTAATGCCCTAAAGAAAATCACATCATTGCAAGAAGGTGCGACATACCATCTGCTCAGGAGGTTCTACATACAAACCATCAGAGCACAAGTAGAATACGCAGCACCAGTCCTGACAAATCTCAGAAAGGATCAACAGCAGAGGCTGGAAGTCATCCAAAACAACGCAATGAGACTTATACTTGGAGCCCCAATGTGGACAAGAATTTGTCTCTTGAGGGCAGAGACACAACTGCAGTCTCTCAAGCACAGGATAGGCCAAAGAAATATTGCCATTCTGTGCAAAACCATCAGAAACGACAGAAATGGACCACACAAAAATAAAATGCAAGCGTGCATAAACTTGCACGAAGAACTAGACCCGCCAAAAACCTATGCGGGCAGTATACTCCAGACACAGAGAACTGGGTATGCAGGACACAGTGAAACACATAACAAAGGATGTCCCACCTGAGGGATACCAAAAACCACCTCCCTGGGTCGAAGACCCAATCCGGTATAACTTCACAATACTACCGGCAAAACAAAGCACTGTGCACAGCAGCACAAATGAAAACTGCAGCAGAAGAAGCAATCGGGAACACAGCAGCTGAAAACATATATCACACTGATGGCTCAGTTGACACAGAAGCTCCAGCAACTGCAGCAGCAGTGGCTGCCCAAGACTTCAAAGGAAGCTGGAGGCTATCCAACAATGCCTCCATACTACAAGCGGAACTAATGGCAATCTTAAAAGCCTTAGAAAATTCCAATTTAAAAGAAGGACACACAACAGTGCATATTGACTCCAAAGGAGCAATACTCGCTATCAAAGCGACAAATCTAAAAGAAAATGTGACACTGATAACAGCCATAAAATCATTGGCCAATTCACATCAAGCTGCTGGCAGGAGAGTCACACTAAACTGGATACCCAGCCATGTGGGAATCCAGGGAAATGATGAAGCTGACTTCCTTGCCAAAAGTGCCCTCAGCTGCAGTACAGTAAGCAATAAAAGTGCAACCATCCATAACACTAAAGGAAATGGCAAAAAGCTATGCCAAACTCCAAGAAGAGAGTGAAGTACGACGTCACTACCTACAAGAGTCAAGGACGTCCAAGTGGTATGTGGATGTCACAAATCTAACGCCGCATGACATCACAAAACAAACCACTAGAAAACTCTCAGTCATCACACACAGATTAAGGCTAGGATACCTCTGCACCTGGCAAATGATAGGAAATGAGGGCAGGTTATGTCAGTACTGTGACCGAGAGGCAATCCAGCCCTCGAACACTACCTACTAGACTGCCCAGAGACACAATCTTACAGATCAAACCTAACTGAAATAGAGCTGACACCGGCACAGATCACCAGACACATCTTAAATAACATAGGGACATATGGGAATCTCCTAATGTCTCACCCACCTCCCAGGTAAAAGGATGAATCACACGGCATTTCTCCATAGACACATGGGAATCTCCTAGTGTCTTGTAAACAAAAAAACAATGAAAGCCACACAAAGCACAAACCCTCTACTTCACTGGTTGCAATGGGAGTCATAAACATCTTTGGAGCATATGTATAAGTGTGAGTATGCATGAACATGTATATATACTATAATACTTGTTTAATGTTGGTTTGATATATATTGCAATATTTTCAGATGCTACACACGTATATATATTGCGCCTAAAATGTTTATAGGTAACGCCTTCTTTCCCTCAAACTAAAACTCGCTTCCTTCTTCCTACTCAGCACTCTTCAGCTAGGCTGAGTCTCACTGCTATAAAACTTTCTCTCCTACTGATGGGTACCGTAAGGTTCAAAGGGGTTGCAATCCTGCCTGTCACCCTATCTCCTTTCCAAAACTAACCGCCAAAGCACTGTTTTTTTGTATCTTTACAGATATTCCAGTTACGGGCTGCTCTAGGAGCAAGAGCCCGTGCCAGCACAAGGCTGGCTTAATCTCCAACAACAACAACAACCGCTTCAAGATCAGTCCACCCTCAGCTTCCCAGCCCGAGGATGTCTGGCAGCTCCAGACGAAAGCTCGCTTGCTTCAAGAAAGAGAGAGAGAGACATATATATATATCGTTAATGACTTTGATAACTATGGTATCATAGTTTATCTGTAAAATTCAAATATATACACCAATTTAGACTCTGTATTTGATCATGACCTCTATAGGCGCTCTACTAGCCTGTCTAAGTAGCACGGAAAAAGCCGCTATTCGGAAAATAGAGAAGAATCTCTACAAGTGTAATGCTGCTGAAGTAGCCATTACTTTTAATAAAGTATTATTATTATTATTATTATTATTATTATTATTATTATTATTATATACCAAAGTGTGGTACATATAATATTATTATTGGTAAAGCAATTGTGAACCAAAATGTTATACCCAGATTATTATTATTATTATTATTATTATTATTAGAGAAGCAAATCCACAGTTATGTAAATGTAAATATATTTAAATTTAATAAAAACAGCAAGGATAGTTTTTCGGGAATCTGATCTGATAAGGGGAACCGAACAGATTCCCGAAAGCTATCCTTGCTGTTTTTAATTTAAATATATGTACATTTACATAACTGTGGATTTGCTTCTCCATTTGAAGACTCGTGCTACTATGAGGATTTATTATTATTATTATTATTATTATTATTATTATTATTATTATTATTATTATCATAAAGGTAATTGGCATAAGCATATTTTTAACTCATGACAATTACCGACAAGTCTTCAATAATAATAATAATAATAATAATAATAATAATAATAATAATAATAATAACAGAACTAAGAGTATTATTATTATAGAAAAAAGTAAAAAAAAAATATCTTTAACTCATCGATTGCCCACAAGTTTTTTCAACACTAAATCCACAATAATAATAATAATAATAATAATAATAATAATAATAATAATAATAATAATAATAACATAACTATTAGTATAATTATTACAGAAACGCAATTGTTATAACCTATTCTTAAGTCATGACAATTGCCAAAAGTCTTCCTACATATTAAACCAATAATAATAATAATAATAATAATAATAATAATAATAATAATAATAATAATTTAACAATAAGAGCTACTCCTAAGCGCAACCAGCCCCGCCCTCTCTCTAACACTATAAAAATAAAAATAAAATCACTTATATGCTTATCCCTCACATTATTATGCAGTCGACTCTCCGTCGTTGTTAGTTTTCCAATATCTTTTCCACAACGCTTGAAGCATTTCCAGATTGATAATACACCTCCCACAACTGTCAAAAAACTGTCAAATTCTCCTCTCGAGTGACAGGTAGCTGACGGAGCGGCGAGTGAGACGAGATGAAGCTGGCTTAGTACAGACTGACAGAGATCAGGCTTGCGCATAAGATAAAAAGGGGGCCCGACGACGAACTAAGCTCAATGAATATTCACTAAGCTCGCTCAGGGGCCCTCGAATAGGGAACAAGTCAGTATAAATATCGGCCCAGATGCTCGCTCAGTGGCCACCCATCTTCCTCCCCCTCCCACGAACGTAGTGAGTCACATG
>NC_061101.1:11182238-11192528 GCF_015104395.2 Macrobrachium nipponense | reverse complement strand
GAGTCACATGTCTCTCTGGTCAGTGGGCCCCTGAGCGAGCATCAATAGTTTGTATACAAAGGAGCGCTTGTCGTTTCTCTTCTTGTTTTGTTTACAGATTGACTGATAGTCTTCGCTGATTCTCGTGACTGTCACTGATGATCTGTGAAAGTTTGCAGTTTACCTATCTGTTAATTTTATCTTTTCTAAACGCAAATTTAACCTGTTCACGGTAAATAATTTTTCTTTGGATAATTTACGCAAAAGTAAAATAAAAATAACAAAAAAGTGACTTTTCAATTTAAGAAAAAATGCTCTATAATGTACAAGTTTTACAAGTTTCATTTTTGGTAAAAATGAAAAAATTTATGAAAAGATGCTCTCTAATTTACAAGTTTAATTTTTGGTAAAATATAAAAAAATTTAGAAGTTTTAAAAGTTTAATTTTTGGTAAATAATGAAAAAAAAGAAAAGATGTTCTATTTACAAGCTTTGCCAGTTTCATTTTTGATAAAAAAATGTGTTATTTATCTAACTTACAACTGTAAAAAAACGACGGATTTTAACTTACATGAAAAGTGTAACATTAAAATAAATTACGATTTTAACACAATTCCCCTGTATAGTAAACCTCAAGTATAGACATTTGAGTAAAGTGATTACTTATAACCACAGACATCTGAATCAAGTAATTACTTACAATTTCATAATTTCATCCCACAAAAACTATTTGTATATACTCATACCTATACAAACCCGGATAAGGGACCTGCCTTACATTCAAATAAAAAAAAAAATATAAAGTGTTGCTTGAACATAAAACATACCTTGCTAATCTGATGCAAGAAGCAATTGATGGTAATGAGTTCCGAAAATTTATTCGAGTAAGAGCAAATACGAACGAGTTACTTGTTACTTAATAACTAAAGAAAAATGATATAATTTTAATGTAACCTCTTTCAAGTTAATTATTATCATGCTAACCTTGACAATTAATTAATAACAAAACATCAAATGACATCTCTCCATGAACGGTCACTAATCTTTGCATTAACCGTCAAAGATACTCTAATACAGGGTGTCCATAAAGTCCCAGTACCATTACAAGTATTTATTGTACAGCACTATAGCAACGACGCCAAGTCCTCCAACTTGCAGTAATTCAGACCGACGATGGTTCGTCACACCCTTCAGCCTCTGCCACTTCAAAGTACAAGGTTACGAGTGTTAACCTAAGCGAAGCCACTCTGAATCAATTACCTGACCTATTCCTTTTCTCAAACCCCACACACACCCCCTTTCTCTCTCTCTCTCTCTCTCTCTGAAAGGGAATTTCCTTGAATAGCAATCCAGCGAGTTTCTGCTGACCAGTGAAATACAACACTTATTAGCAGGCTGTAGTGGGGCACAGCAGAGAGAGAGAGAGAGAGAGAGAGAGAGAGAGAGAGAGAGAGAGAGAGAGAGAAATGACGTGAGTGACCAGTACCTACTAGTCAAAATATGCACAATAATAAGCATAATAAAAAAATTCAGAGGGATTCAATTATACACTCTCACCCCAACCAGCATAGAACCTTACACAAGTATTTATTCTTCTCTCTCTCTCTCTCTCTCTCTCTCTCTCTCTCCACAGCACGTGGAAGTGTGTCAGGATCAGGGGAACGAGAAAATGCCAATCACGCAATTCATCGATTCCATAAAGTCAGTGTTTACGTTCGACGTTAAGTTTTCATAAGACAACCTTCATCCCTCTTCCTGGTGGCACTCTGTTACCGACGCCGATGCTCAGGAATGAGAGAGAGAGAGAGAGAGAGAGAGAGAGAGAGAGAGAGAGAGAGAGAGAGAGAGAGAGAGAGAGCATTTGATGCCACTCTTAGGAACAGTGCAATAGTGCCTGGAAGTTCTTCTATTATTATTATTATTATTATTATTATTATTATTATTATTATTCTTATTATTATTAATTATTATTATTATTATTATTATTATTATTATTATTATTATTATTATAGAAAGTAATTGGCATAAGCATATTTTTAACTCATAACAATTACCGACAAGTCTTCTTCAATAATAATAATAATGCATAGTTAGTTTCCTTCTCCTTTTTAACTGTCTCAGTGGCTAGACTCTCTAGCTTTCTATAAACATCGTACATTATCTTCTCCTGTCATGTAGTAGTAACCTCAAATGGTATTGTACAATAATTGTTTGTTCCTTCTGTTGTATATGTTGTTATTAGTGCATAGTCAGTCTTGTTTTCCTTTCTCTATGTCTCATTTACTATATTCTCCATCCTCCTACGTACATGTACAATATCCATTCTCCATTGTCTTGTCATACAATGGTATCTTTCGTTCCTCCAATAACCATCTTACTTCTCTCTATGTGTTTGTTCATATTTGTAGATTTAGCTTTATTTGAAGCAAAAGAGAAATAAAGAAGAAAAGGGTGAAAGCATAGTACAATTCTTACTTGCATCAAACAGAACTTGGCAAACGTAGGCTTGATATATATATATTAAAAATACAACACATCAATGCTGGCAACATCGAGGTACCATGAGATGGCACTCAGGAACAACCATGATGCCATTTCGTCAGTCCTGAAGCCACGAGTATATAGAAATCTCTTCGTATAAAACAGACTATAAAGTTAAAGAAGTTAGACAGCAAAGTAGGAGGAGACCACCTGCAACGGATTGGTGGTAAAAGGTGGGAAGAACGTTTAGCGCCATCCACAGTGTGCCATCAAAACTAAATCTATGTGTGGCACCCCTAGAGTAAGTATGGGTGCGAAACAAGGAAAGGTTAACAACACAGTGTGACGTCACGGAGGTATCTCAGACTCCCTCCCTATATATTGATTTTCATCGTCAGCCCCCTCCCCCCCCACCCCCGACAACCATCACCAAGCAAAGGGACAGCCTCTCCCCCCCCTTTCCCAAACACCCCATCCAAACCCCATCCCAAATTCACTTTATACGGTACCTCACTGATCCGTCTCTCCCAACGTAATTGTTATAGTGGTCCTATAGTGATCCTGGTTTATAGTGACCCTGCTTTATAGTGATCCTGGTTTATAGTGAGTCTATAGTGACCATGGTATCTCTCGTGATGACACTCACTAGTTATTTAGTGTGACTGGTTCTTAGCAAGTGGAGGCGGTGGTGCAACACACACATTTATTTTTACCTGACTGGGGTCTGTCTAATCGTGGCCACTTATTTTTTTATTTACACACCTGTGCAATTTAGACCGAAGGCCAAGCGCTGGGACCTGTGAGGTCATTAAGCGCTGAAAGGAAAATTGAGAGAAAAATGTCACAAAGGTGTAACAGTAGGAAAACCTTAAAGCAGTTGCACTATGAAAAGATTGGTAGGAGAGGGTGGAAAGTGAGATAAGAAAAAGAATATGAACGGAGGTACAGTAAAAGGAGCGAAAGCGGTTGCATCTACTAGAGCCCTTAGGAAACATTTGTTAAGAGGATGGAAAGTGAGATAGAAGAAAGAATATAAAAGGAGGTACGGTAAAAGCAATATAAGTTGTTGCAGCTAGGGGCCTATGGAAGGGACGACGCAACAAAGAACCTTCAGTAATGCCTACAGTGCACCAAGTAAGGTGCATTGACGACACTGATGTCCTACGGGGTTCTGGAATAAATTACCTAAATCAATTATTTTTCGTCCTCAGGGTCTGAATTTCTTAACCTTGAAGCTAGCTCTCTCTCTCTCTCTCTCTCTCTCTCTCTCTCTCTCTCTCTCTCTGGTGTTACACTGGAAAAATTACCTCAATTATTTTTCGTCCTCAGAGTCTGAATTCCTTACCCTTGAAGCTCTCTCTCTCTCTCTCTCTCTCTCTCTAGGGTGTTACACCACGGTTAGAAACGTCCTTGAATTATGAGGTATGCCAAGGAATTACTTATTGCCTGAGATGTTCAAGTCCTGACTCGATACTGGTAACATCGCGCAATAGCAAATCTTAAGAGACAATCAAAGAGCCATGAGCTGAAAGCATTAAAAGTGCTTTCATGGTCAAAACATCATAGTGTCCGTTATCATTGTAGTATTATCACCATTATCATCATCAAATTGCATTTCATTATAAAGCTGCATTGTCACCATTATCATGAAATTGCATTAAAACGTCATTATTACTGTTATCATCAGTTGTCTCATTACCATTATTATAATCAAATTGTATTTCATTAATAAAAAGATCATAATTTCTATTATCATTGTAGTATTATCACCAGTATCATCATCAAATTGCATTTCATTGTAAAGTAGCATTGCCATCATTATCATGATATTGCATTAAAACGTCATTATTACTATTATACTATTATCATCAGCTGCATTATTACCATTATTATCATCAAATTGTATTTCATTATTAAAAACAAAATTATTTCAATTATCATTGTAGTATTATTACCATTATTATCATGAAATTGCATTTCATTGTAAAGTAACATTGCCATCATTATCATAAAATTGCATTAAAACGTCATTATCAGGTGTATTATTACAATCATTATCATCAAACTGTATTTCGTCATTATTATTAAATAAAATTTTACCATAAAATATCAAAAGATCAATTCAACTATAACTGATTCACTTAAGGTAGATTCTTGGATGAGTCCTATGCCTACGAGGCGTTAGTTTGGCGGCCGCTGATTGGCTGGGAGCTGCCTACCTCCCGGTACCAGCCAATCAGCAGCCGCCAAACAAACGTCTCGTAAGAATAGGGCTCATCCAAGAATCTACCTTAAGTGAACCAGCTTTAGAACATGTCGGTAAGATTATACGTAAAAGGTATGAATTTCTGGCTTGCCTCGTTCATTATCGATTCAGTTATCAGTCCAGCAAGCATTAATGGTCAAGTGTGTTAAGTCACTGATACCACTTTGCCTTATCACAGTCTAATCTAAGCATATATATACAATCTACAGACTCTTACGGTCCGACAAACACTGTGGCTACGATATTAACTCTTTGAGGTTTTAATAAAACGGTAAAATACAGCAGCAATTGAATGAACAAGGTGTGATCCGACCTACAGCTTACTCGGGCAGTGTGCAAGATTTTCCCCTCACGCTTAAGTTGGAAGCATTATATCATTAACACAACGTCTTAACCTAACATAAATTAAAATGTGCAAAAATCTACGGTCAAATAGATCATTGTTCCACCAACGAAAATTAAAATAAACACGCTATATTTTATATTAGAAATAATTGTCCTGTACTGTTTAACATGCACATTCTTTTTTTTACATTTTCATTCTAATAAATAAATCATAAATATCCTATCCTAAAGTTCCTGTATCTTTAACTCAACGCAAAACACCTTTTTCAGACCTTTTCAGGCTTTTCCAAAGGGCTTTCCTGCCCCCCCCCCCCCCCCCCCCCAACAAGAACACCAACAAAGTAGTTTGTAGGCTTACTCCCCAAATAAGCGAAAATTGCTTACACGTATTTTGTGATGTGATACAGAGAGGTTTAAATCTTCAACGTTCTAACAGACTGGTAAATATAATAACAATGGAATGGAAAAAAAATTCGTCCTATTTTGTGATCTATATAATTTAGAGTGGTTTAAAAATGAGAGAGAGAGAGAGAGAGAGAGAGAGAGAGAGAGAGAGAGAGAGAGAGAGAGAGAGAGAGAGAGAGAGAGAGAGCAGTTAGTCACAGGTGAGGCACGAGAGCAGTGACTGGTACCAGTGAGCAGACAGGTACACACCTCAAGTCCTTTATTTTACGGTCGAGAGCTACTGGTAATAATTTAGAACATCTTACTGGAAGATTTTTGTTGTTTACTAAACAAAGATATTTTTTGCCTAATAGTGTCGTCTTTTCTTCTGGTTATATATTGAGAGTGGATGACTTAGATATGGAGTGAAAAAAGATTTAGATAAAGGATGATTTTCGTGTTTTTTTTTTGAAGTGGTACAATTATTCACTGTGATTGTTCGCATGTCTAAGCACATATAGCACTGTTACTACAAATGACATATGTATTATAACTGTGTATTTTTAATAACTAGCCAATTCACCTACTTGAATGTGCATTATTAATGTACATTTCTAAATCTGACATAATATTCTTATAGTTTTAATTTCAAAAATCGACAACGCCTCATTCCCTATATATATATATATATATATATATATATATATATATATATATATATATATATATATATATATATATATATATAGTGTAGTGTATACATATGTGTTTATGTATGCATGCTTGTGTGCGTGTATGTATGCATTCATTCGTGTACGTTCTTGGGCTTCGTATAATCTCTTAAAACATTTATGAAAGGGAAAATTCGACGAATTATGCATATCGGTATAACACACACACACACACACAATATATATAATATATATTATATATATAATATATATAATATATATATTTAATATATTTATATAGGTATGTATGTATACAGATACACCACACACGAATGTATGTAATTTAGTTGCTGTGCATGTTTGTACGAATCTATGTTATTATCTGAGAAAATTGTAATATTACGCAATAGTACGACGAAGAACAACATCAAACATCTACGGCGCTCCCGATGTTGGGCAACCAGATGATTCCGGGGGAGGGAGAGGGGAAGGGGAAGTGGAAGGGGAGGGGGGGACTGTGGGAAGGAAGGGGGCAACAGTAAGCATCAGTTTACGTTACCGGATTATTTATAGAAATGGCTATACCAGAGCCAGAGTGTTGAGGACTGGTATGCGTATGTGTTTGTATGTTTATTTGCTGTTGGTGCGTATGTGGGTCGACTGATCCTTTAACGGTGTAATATTTGCATGTATGAACGTCAGTTGAAATTAATGTGTGGATGTGATGCGTGTGACGTATGTATATAATATATATGTGTATTATATATAATATATGTATATAAATTATGTGTATATAGTATATAAAAAATATATACAATATAAAATATAAAATAAATATATATAAATATCAATATATATATATATATATATATATATATATATATATATATATATATAACACATATATAATATATATATCTATATACACACACACACACACACAATCTCAAAAACAAATTACACTTAACAGAAGAAAACGAATATAAAAAGTAAAAAAAAAATACCATCAAAGCTTTGAAATGATCCATACCCCAAACTCACGTAAAATGGGGGTGGGGGGGGTGGGTGGGGGGGGGGGGGGGGGGGGGGGGGGGGGAGGGGGAGGGAAAGACGCGCCCTAATCGTGCACGGTAGACGAATGCAACATCCGGGTTACTTTACTGGCATTGCAGCGACCTCACTGGGAGCACTATTCTCGAGGAGGGATTGGCTGGGAAATGCGAACAGCGGCTATACCTTTTTCTTTTTTTTTTTTTTCTAAACCGAGATGGGCAAATATGGGGGAATTCATAAGGTGGTCGTGCAGACAACAAATAGCCGAGATGTCAAGTTCTAGCTGTATAAACGAGTGGCTTTTTCGAATGATTTTAAGAAAAACAAATAAAGTCTTTAAAATATATTAATCTACTTATTTTTGAGAACTAAGCTGGGCATATATAAGCAAATTTGTAAGGGTTTGTGTTTAAGCAATAAATTGCAGAGATGTGCGGCGTTCATCTTGAAGAAACAAGTGAATGTTTGGAATCTTTTTTTTAGGGAGAAACATGAAAAATCAAAGGAAATCAGGTTTGCTTTGTGAATAAATGGTGTTTGTAGGCCTACTGACTGCAAATATGAAGCCAGACGTTAAATTACAATTATTATTATTATTATTTCAGTAGATGAAACCCACAATTCACACGGAACAAACGAACCAAAGGGGCCACTGAATTGTAATTCAAGCTTCTAAAGAAAGCTGGTTCCAGCCTCCCACCACAGACCTCACACTGCAGCAGTAACTGATCATGATACAAAGCCAGTGAATTTTCATTGCTCTACGGGAGACGCGAACCAACGACATTCTAAATGGCATGTCACGACACTATTCCAGCGGACCAGCTAATTAAAATTATGAAATGATGACTGATTTAATCCACAACATGGCTATTTCATCCTATGTTATAATTTGTACAGGAATTAGGGAAGAATTGAGGTCAAAGTATTGAAATACCATCAGAGATTAAGAGGGTCACTCATCGTTGTACAAATATTCATGCCAAGGGCAGTTAATTTGAAGACATCAGAAGCAATGCAACGATGAAGGACATTTTAGTGATCTTGCGTAATAAAAAATCAACATTTATATAAATAAATTGTTTTTATATTTTAAAGATAAAAAACAAATACTTTTGAACATAAGGACCGTGTTCTATCACAGTGTGTTTACGTTCAGGTGACGAAAGCCTTCGTTTTCAACTTTTACAAATAATACCATCTATTCATACAACTGTGCATTGTAATCAAACATCAGTTAAATCAAGCCACTATGAATTTCTTAGCACCTTCAAGATCATTCTTTGTATTCACAAGACCCCTTGGGGGCAGTATGCATTGAAGGGAGACAGGGATAGCATTCAGTGTTACATGGGAGGGTGTCCAGCCCTGGGGCCAGGTCAGGGCACGGTGCTCCTATGTTAGGTTAGGAAGATAAGGCCTGGATAAGTCATCCAAGGAAATGTTAGGAATTCTCACGCCTAAAATACTTTCCAGCTAACATCTGCATCCACTCCAACCAACCCGCTGATTTAACCAGATTCCAATTTCTGTTTACATTAGATCAAAATCAGACAACAGACTCAAACTTCATACCCGACAAGATCCCACTCTCTGCAACTGCTGGTTGTTACGGTTGCAACAACCACTCAAAGTCAGCTCGTCGCTGTCTGCGAAGGTCATCGAAGGCTCGTCTTGCTCAAGCAATTACGTCAGGCAGGAAATTGCCGGCATAGGAACGTTGCACCACAAGCGATTAGGCCTTTTCCTATGTTGGGAACAGAGAGAAGAGAATGAATGGGAATGCGCATGCGTTCATTGCCTGAGACGTCAATTACCGATTGCTAAGGTTTTTTTTCGATTGTATTCATTATTTCCGGCGATTTGTTATGCTGTGTCTCTGTCTTCCAGATGACTTCAGTTCTCGGAACTAGTAGACAATAGCACTAAGAACTCTCAGGATGCAATTTGGCAATCTGATGCCACTTAAAGGGTACAAATCGTCCCTGTTTTGACGAACTGGGGTATCTCAACTTTTTTATTTTTTGAGCTTCCCAGTCAAAAAATGTATTTATTTTGATACTCTAACTCATTAAAACTTCCAGTTGTCTGCATTATCAGATTTACCAAAAACAATTTCCTCAAATGACGAGATAATTAGAAGCTACGAATATTATCAAAATCTTTGAAGCCTGTTTTCTCAGAATGAACAAAAAAATAGCGGCTACGTCAGTTCGTCTAAACTAGGGACGAAATGACTGGGTGAGGTCTTAGGGAGCGGAGAAACACCTCATTCGGATGTCAAAATGTCTTGTATCAATTTGATTCTGAAAGGCTGCTCTCGCTCTGGGTTTAACTGGTTGGTATTTTAAATTCTGTAGGATCAGATCAATCCATCGATGACCTCAGATCACGTCTCCGCCTGCGTCGAATGTCGCTCGCAAAAACATTGTCTCTCGAATGTCAGTTGCAAAGGAACATGCGTCGAATGTAGATTGCAAGTCAGTATGTGTCGAATGTCGACTGCAACATACGTCGAATGTCGACCTGGCAAGCAGCATGTGACAAAAGTCGACCGCAAAGCGGCATGCATCGAATGTCGACGGCAACATACGTCGAATGTTGACTGCAAAGCAGCATGTGTCAAAAGTCGACTGCAAAGCAGCATGAGTCAAAAGTCGACGGCAAAGGAGCATGTGTCAAAAGTCGACGGCAAAGGAGCATGTGTCAAAAGTCGACTGCAAAGCAGCATGAGTCAAATGTCGACTGCAAAGCCGTATGTGTCGAATGTCGACTGCAAATCGGCATGTGTCGAATGTCGCTTGGAACATACGACGAATATCGAATGCAAAAACAGAATGTGTCGAATGTCGACTGCAAAGCGGCATGTGTCGACTGTCCCTTGAAACACTGAGTACGCAGCCACTTCTCTCGCGCTTGGCTTTGGAAGGTAAACCGCGACTTTGAGGACATAATTGAGCAAATTATGCTTTGCACATTCCATACATCTTCTGCTGCATGATACCTGCGGGAAAGAGTAGCAGCTGCAGGCCGCTGGGGCCAGTTGCTAGGGTCGATTGCAACTTCGCATTCGACAATTACTTATCTGTGGGTTCCAGACCTGTGGGACTT
>NC_061101.1:11137238-11179738 GCF_015104395.2 Macrobrachium nipponense | reverse complement strand
AGGTCTTCTCTATTTTTCTGATGACGGCTTTCTCGTTGTTGCTTATAGACTGGCGAGCAACGCAGCAGTATAGCGGGCATTTTACCATGCCCTTTGGTGGCGTTGCTCGCCAGTACGTATAAGCAAGAACGAGAAGACTCTCTACAAGATTAATATTGCTGAAGCAGCAATCATTTTTAACAAAATAATAATAATAATAATAATAATAATAATAATAATAATAATAATAATAATAATAATAACGATCAGGCAAAGATCCTCTGGGGACTATGGTATCAGAACGGATAGGGTGATACGTGCAAACAGACCAGACGTGACGTTGATTGACAAAGTCAAGAAGAAAGTATCACTCATTGATGTCGCAATACCATGGGACACCAGAGTTGAGAGAAAGAGGGGAAAAATGGATAAGTATCAAGATCTGAAAATAGAAATAAGAAGGATATGGGATATGCCAGTGGAAATCGTACCCATAATCATAGGAGCACTAGGCACGATCCCCCCAAGATCCCTGAAAAGGAATCTAGAAAAACTAGAGGCTGAAGTATCTCCAGGACTCATGCAGAAGAGTGTGATCCTAGAAACGGCACACATAGTAAGAAAGTGATGGACTCCTAAGGAGGCAGGATGCAACACGGAACCCCACACTAAAAATACCACCCAGTCGAATTGGAGGACTGTGATAAGAGCAAAAAAAAAAATAAATAAAAAAAATAATATAGTTAACAATTAATAATAATCATAATTATAATAATAATCCAAAGGAAACTCATAATCACAGGAGTCAATAAAATGGAAAAGTAAAAAATACACAATAATATGTCTGTTTTTTGATTTTGTTATTTAAAATATAAAGCAGGTCATCGAAAGCTTTCTGCTTTGTATTTTAAATAACAAGACCAAGCAGACATATTATGGTGGATTTACTTTTCCAATAATAATAATAATAATAAATAATAATAATAATAAAATAATAATAATAATAATAAAAATAATAATAACAATAATAATAATAATTTGAACTTTGTCTAAAACCTTAAAAGCGGCTACAATTCACCAAAGGTCTTAACTAGCTGCTTAGGTCAACAGGGTACAACAGACGTTTAGGGAAATGAAACCACCTTGTTTCTCGCCAAATAGTATCGATCTCAGGGTCCCTCGCTGGTAAGATAAGGTTGATAACCACTGGACCACGTGATACAAAAATAACATCAATAAATATATAGCTCCAGTGAGCAATGCTGCTCATGGAGTGCGTATAGTAGATGGTCCCATCTAAAAGAGCTTTCTCTTTGCCTATATCACAGAGAGCAATCTGATCTTCTACCTCACGAGGTTAGCAGTCTTTGGCGCTTCCATTCCGATAACTTATTTTACAAATAAGAAGAAGAAGAAGAAGAAGAAGAAGAAGAAGAAGAAGATAGGAAGAAGACGAAGAAGAAAAAAGGAAGAGGAAGAAGAAGATGAAGAAGAAGAAGACGAAGAAACTGGGGTGCAGAAACTTGTGCAAAGAGAAACATTTCGACACTGAAACGGTTTCAACGACGTCCACTCGCCAATTAAGAGAACAAATACGTCATTGTACAGCCCCGTCGCCTTCGCATACCGCCACGAGAATCACGAGAAGAATGCGGGGAAACGGGCTCAAGAAATAAGGCTACTACTGTCCTTTATAAATTAAATTAGGAATCCTGGGATCAAAACTGCCGATGGAGTCGAGGTTGTGAAATCGTTATATATACTGGCTTGTGTGAAAATCTACTTGGTGAAGGGTCCACAGTCCAATTCCACAAGAGCGTAAAGCACCGATTATCTCTTTCATATATACATATATAATATATATATATATATATATATATATATATATATATATATATATATAATATAATAACTTGGCTGCTAAATCATGGATGATCGCCGATGCGTAAAGCTTATCAACACTAGTTGCTTTCAGCTAGTCAAAACGGATTGCTACTGCAATGGTAGCAATTGGCCCTACCTGGGCACTCCTGCCCCTCAAAGTGCCAGTGGATTGGTATTTTACACTGAGGGAAAATGACAAATTTTTAACCAATTTGTATTTTTCATAACTAACAAACCTGAGGTCTTAACATTAGGATAATATTAGCGCCAATTTGGACACCGGTAGAATTAATAATAAACTTGTGAGATCCAGGGACTATTGGCATCTATACCAGGTCACGGGGTATGTAGTACCCAGAATGTCCTTGGCGTCCCGTGACCCGATAGTTACTTTCCTACCGCCTTTAAGATAGGACGTGATTACTTTCTGTTTTAAAGGCGGTTTTAGTTTGCCCGATTTTATTCATATTTTCCCCTATCTACCCTGAGGTCAATGGTTACCACATGTCAGGTCATTCTGAGGACCTGTAGATGAGGTACTACCTGGGCACTGCAGAGGAGGTGCCAGCGGTATGAGGTGGACATACTTAGGGGTTGTGGACCCACTGGAGGAGGAAGATACCACGTTTAGGGGCAGATAAGCCTCTCCTCTTGAGGCTGAAAGCAGTTGCAGTTGCACTACCACTGGATGTCAGAAAAAGAAAATAACTATAATTGGGAGGCCGTTCTGCGTGGAATTTAAAGCCCCATACACTGAAACCTGGTATGTACAAAAAAAAAAAAAAAAAAAAAAAAGAATATATTTTGTATGTGTCTGTTGTCTCAAGTTCTTGTCAGATTACCTGAACTGTACGTGTGCATTATTAGTAATCTATTATTGTTACACATGAGAAGCTAGGGATGCATTTTTTTCTGGCTATTCAAATCTGAAATCTTCCATCAAAATTCCACCTCTAACGAAAGCCACTTTTGTTTCTAATGCCAAAAAAAAAAAAAACAAAAAAAAAAAAAAAAAAAAAAAAAAGTGTGTGTGTGTGTGTGTGTTCATTCCACTTCAGGGAGTTTCACACCTTCATTCACCTGCCGCTAGTGAATTTGTTACCTGGCTTTAACGACAGGTGAAGCTTTCGCCAAAGGTGATAAAACTTTCATACAGGCACCCAACCCCCTCCACCTTTTGCTTTATGTGTGACGTCACCCAAGAATAAGGTTTGATTTTCCTAGATTCATAGCTGTAATGTCCCCAATATATATATATATATATATATATATATATTATATATATATATATCTATATATATATATATATATATATATCACACACACAAATCAAGTACATCTGTATCAAGTTCCTCACTCGCGTATCGCACTGCTGCAGGCTACGGTGATTGATTGATTTTTTTTAATGGGACGATTTTAGCTCAGTCACAGTAATCACCAGTCACTGGATTGTGGGCATTAGACCAGAAATAGCATAAATTACAAGAAAAACAAGACGATAATTACGCGTACAAAAACCACGACAAAACCCGAAAAAGAAATTGGTGGCGACGCCCGTCCGTTGGACCATACATCCGAAATACATTACCATAAATGACTCTACGCCCCGTAATTATGTATACTCCGGGAGCGAGCCATAATTACTTGCATTCGTTAAAGCACAACAACCGATTACACTGGAGCGTTTCCTGACCGGAGATGATCATCCATTCACCCATTTCCGCCTTCGACGTTCGATCTCGGTCCAAGACATTTCCGACGATTCCAATTCGATTCCACTGGGGCTAATGTCAAGGTCATGTCATTCCACGGTTAGGATGCCGACGTGGAGTCAAGAGGAATTTGTTTCTGGTGACTAGAATTCAATTTCTCGATAGAATGTGATTCGAATCCCGCATTAAGCTGTAGGTCCCGTTGCTAGGTAAACAATTGGTTCCTAGCCACGTAAAAATACTTAATCCTTCAGGCCGGCCCTAGGGGAGCTGTTGATCAGCTCAGTGGTCTGGTTAAACTAAGCCATACTTGACTTTTCCACGGGGACCTATGACGTCATTCAGCGTTGGAAAGGAAATTGAGGGTAAGTTTGAAAGATGTAACAGGAGGAAAACCTCAAAGCAATTGCACTGCAAAATCATTGTTAAGAAAGGGTAGATAGCAAATTGAAAGATAGTTAATATGAATGGAGGTACAGTAAAAGGAATGAAAGGGGTTGCAGCTAGGGCCCAAAGGGACGCTGCAAAGAACCTTTTAGTATTGCCTACAGTGCACATTGTAAGGTGCACTGACGGCACTACCCCCCTGCGAGTTTCCACGGTTAGGAATGGTTACACCTGACTTCTTGGCATTTCAAAGCATAAGACGCAACTCCAAGTTTCTTTTCATTTGATTTATGAAGTTGAGCCTGTCTAGCCAATCACTGGGGACTTAGCAATACAGTGCTCAAGACAGTGTAAAGGGTTGTAGCGGCTGGACAGCAAAGTGAAGAGATTCAGAACATTAATGAGATGAAGTACAAGGATCTGAAGAAAGGGGGACAGAGAGAGAGAGAGAGAGAGAGAGAGAGAGAGAGAGAGAGAGAGAGAGAGAGAGAGAGAGAGAGAAGCAGTTGAACCAAGAAGTTGTAAACTATGAAATTACCGATAACGGAGGAATAGCCTGAATTTGAACTTGGCAGCAAATACTGTTTGGTTTTTGTTATGTTTCAGGTTTTACCACTTTTTAAACATCTGAAGCATCTGATAAGCTCTGAAGTTATCATATATATTTTACATATACTTATGTATACACCACAAACCAACCCACACACAGACACACACACACACACACACACATAATATTATATTATATATATACTATATATATGATATATATATATACATATATATACTATATATATACCGTACATATTATATATATATATATATATATATACATATATATATAATAATATATATATATATTAATTAATATAAACACAATATATAAAATATATATTTAATGTATGTATGGATGTATATATATTGTCTATATATACATATATAAAAGATATATATATATATATATATACAAACACACATATACATAATGCACCTAAGACGGGAGTAATATAATCTCCACGAACAGAAACTCCTATTAATTCATTGGTTCAAAACACATTGCTCATAAATATTACGACAACAATGAACAGTTGTGTGCAGTCTGCATATCTATGCAAATTTGAAGGAACCTTCAAATTAACGCTGCATAACTTTGAAGGGGACTCCAATTAACGTCATATTTCAAGTTAAATGAACGAAATTAACTCAATTAGTCTATATCAAGAGCATTACCTTAATGAATTGTGTAATTATTTAACCCGACATATATTATTTAGTTTAATATTCATAAACCATATCTATTTTTTAAAGACTATGGTTGACATGACATTACAGAGAGAGAGAGAGAGAGAGAGAGAGAGAGAGAGAGAGAGAGAGAGAGAGAGAGAGAGAGAGGAATTTCTGCATTTTACCTCTATACGAATTCCTTTTGAATTCTAAGTAACATTACATTACAAAGTGAGAGAGAGAGAGAGAGAGAGAGAGAGAGAGAGAGAGAGAGAGAGAGAGAGAGAGAGAGAATTAGTTTCTACAATTTACAACTACACTAACTCTTATTAAAATCTAAAGTAGCTTCGCATTGCAAAGAGAGAGAGAGAGAGAGAGAGAGAGAGATTTACACGGGTCCCTTTTAAAATAAAACACCTACTACATCCTCGGTCTAAAGATTTCCACAATGTACTATCAATCACTGCAACTGATGACACCAATTGTTGGTCACCGTGACGAGCTGTTATCCGAGTTAATCCTCCAAGAACAAAGGCAAGCACGAACAAGCGGATACGTGTACAAAAGCAACGTCATGTACAAATACATACAGGCAGACAAAACAGTCAAGAGAGAATGCTATGCGAGATTAGCATTCGTAATGTGTACAGAGGTCGTGCGTTTATACGTGATGAACTTACACAACAGAAAATTTTCATACGTGAACAACTCAAACTTCTAACACAAAGAATAACTTAATGTCTTCCTCCTTATCTGACACTACTTTGCTCTTCTTCTATCAGTTCCTACTTTATAAATCGAACGCTATACAATGCACCTTTCCTTGTATACTACAAGGTGCTGTAATGACATAATAATTACGGCCTCCCTTCACCAATTCTTTTCGACCCTTTCCATAAACCAGGCGTCTTCCGCTCACCTTACAATAATTACTGGCGACTTTTAATTACACTTCATACATTCTCATATATTTATCCTCCGTAACTCATGAATGCACGTTATTCAGGTACCTCTAATTCTGCGAACTTTTTTTTTTCGTCTTTCTCTGGCTATACTATCCTAAAGAATTAATTCCTTAAGCACTTTCTCAGATTTACTAATTAAAGTTTCAGCAAAACCCTTATTTATGTATTTTTGTTTGTTTGTTCACTTAAGTCATTTTTTACCACACTTCATTGTCTTGTATACTGAGCACAAACGTACACATACAAAATACACTTATGTATAACATGACTGGTAAAAATGTTCTGTTACAACAGAATTTCATCTGATAAAATGAGCCCATAAAAACGCCAAAATGTAGAAATTAAGTCCTATATTTCAGAGAATGCTGTCTCTTACTCTTCAGGTATGTATGAATGAGAACAGTTACAGAAAAGGCGGCATTTATACTAAGAGATCCATCCACAGGTAGTTATTTTACTAAGTCAACCCCACTGATAATTCCTCTTCAGCGTTGGTTGAAGGAAGATTTTATCTATGATATCTGAATCGCTGGCGCCCTTTGAGATGTTCATTACCTGTTCATGTATATTGCTGTACCTCACTAAATTTGTTTAAGTACGATGGTGATTACTATTCACAAAAATATATCAAGAGCTTATTTACCTGACTATAAACTAAGTGAACAGTCAAAAGGTTTTTGAAACAAAGGTAAATGGTGAAAACTTCAAGAGTTCATGGGGAAGGGTAGTCTGAAAAGACTCTAAACTGCCCACTGTAGTATAGTCAGTGGGGATAATGCCCCCTCCAAAAAAAAAAAAAAAAAAAAAAAAAAAAAAAAAACAAAAAAAAAAAAAAGAAAAGAAAAACCTTTCTCTCCGAAAGTCAATCATTGTTTACCAAAAGGGAGTGACTCTTACTTCGGCGAGGCAATCGCGTTCTAAATTATATAACAATATATAGTCTGGTTTTAGGGTAACATTCCCATATGATAATGGTTACCTGTGTCTTTTCTTATTCTACATGCAAGGGTATTCAATAGAAGCATTTCCGCATCGTTCGTCCCCGCGGAGATGAACGAAACCACCAGGAATGGGGCGTCAAATGTATTTCGCCGAGTTTTAGTACGAGCCCCTGGGGGTTAATTACAGTCGTCCGAATAAACATTACTTAAAATTCTTGTTGCAGGAGGGGGTAAAACTGCATAGAAAAACCGCAACTGCCATAGTCTAGACCGCCGCGGAATAATATATAGAGTCCAGAAATTTCCCTGTGTCGATGAAACAGCAAATATAGTTCATATTATAAAGAGTGTAAGACTTTATATATTGGTTAATAAGCCATCGATTTATCTAAATAAATAATAATAGACTTTCATAAGAATGCTGGTTTTTAACTACAAAACATGCAATGTATCTTATATTTTAATGTAATGCATTACACGCAAGGATTTGCTTTTTAACCATTCATAACGTGATTGCTTCGAATTGTCAAAATTTCATGGGGTGGGGAGGGGGTTTGCAAGCACCCAGCCTACGCCCACGCCCCGCCCACTACTGCATATATACTCTTCCGGCATTCAGTTACAATCAGCCATAAAAGCAAACTACTAGATTGTTTGGGTAGCTATTGCAACTTACAAGTAATTTGTGGTACAGTGATGGTGTAGCATCTAATGGCAACAAAATTACAAAACGCTGATTCGTACTTTACAGTAGAGTTCAAGGTTACATTTCGTTAAACAACATCATTATCGACAGCTGAACTACACACGATCCCATTGTTTACCCACACACCATGCTTTCCCGTGCCGTCGTCAACTTACCTTCACGGTATTTCGTTCATTCCTTATGTAACAACACACGAAAACCCTTTCTTCCTTGGACGCTGCACTCGTTGGACACAACGCGAGCTGTTTATATAATCAATTGTAGGGATATGTAACGCTAACTGATCACTGTGTCCAGTCACACTAGTAACAGAGTAGAGATGGGGACAGCCGTTCTTCGTTAAGCACCCGAAACGACTGAACGAGAAGCGGAGGAGGAGGAGGAAACTTGCCTCGCTTAACTCCAGCAGATATCGACTGCGTTTGTTTAAAGCCGTCTTCTTCGCCTCACTCACTTACTGCTGCCTGCTCGGTCGGAAAACACATAATCGTTTTCCTATGATGGCAGAGGCCAGGCAAAGGGGCTCCTCCTCCTTTATACAGGTTTACGCGGCTGTTGTAGGAGGAGGAGGAGGAGGAGGTGACGAGACGTCGATTAACCAACGGGCGTACGCATAAACATAGCCGCCGGGGAGCGAGCGACGTACGAAGACCTAAAGTTCTCTTTAACTCGTCAGGGGAAAGAAAACGGGATCCATCAGCGTTCGCAAAGAAAACGATAAGCGGTTGACGGACGATTCAATGACATTGCATTTAAGCCTTTCGCTCGTTTGGGCCGGGTCATGATGACGAGGCGAGATTCCCGCTGATGAAACACAAACATGACGTACAATGGGTTACCTTACCTTGTCTTGCAAAGCCGGCTCCTCGGTCCTTTGGCTCTTTCTCACCGGCTAACGAAGATAACTCGCCCCCTGACGTCAGTGGCTGGTTGCAATTTGGTGGCAGGGGTCCCTAGGTGGGACCTTGGGTCAATTTGGGGGTCTAGTGTGACGTTTATTCTTGCCCTTCTAGAAGATTTGATAATCAAAACAGTGGTCGGAGATGGTAGAAAGGGTTTAGATTGAAGTACTGATAGAGGGTCACCTTAGAGTATGCAAATGATGCTACTTCAATCAGCAAAACGTCACAAGATTTACAAGTTTGCTTAAAAAAATGCTTCAGATATCTAGCGAGCTGGAACTCAAAATAAATCTTCAAATAAGAGAAGTGCTGAAGACAGAGTATGCACAAAGGAATCATATAACACTAGAAGGAGAACATATTAATGATTTTGAATATTTATAACTTTAGGAGCAATGATATCCACTCAAGGTTCTCTTGAGTTGGAATTTGGTAAAAGACTTACGGGTTAGCAAGAATATTAGGAGTCATATGAAAATTACCCACTTGGACAAGAAAAGAGGCGCTAGATTTGTGGGAGATTAAGACCACGAAAGACACTTACCATTGGACTTTACAATCTGATTAAGGCAGTCGTAGTTCAAGGGAAACATTCTCTCTCTCTCTCTCTCTCTCTCTCTCTCTCTCTCTCTCTCTCTCAATTTTTTCACATCTTTGAGAAATGATAAAATTAATAATAAAAAAATTGAAGGCTGAGATTACCTGGCAACAGATTTAATAGTCTGGGAAAAGTGTTCCAGTATCTAAGCCCTACTATATTTTTGATAGCATAACTACAACAGTTTTGGTCTAGAAATAATATAGACAGCAAAGAAACAGCACCACTACTAACCCGTATTTTCACTTGATACAACCTGTATCCATTTATGGAATAGATTATACACATAAATAATCAGATTGCTGAAACCATTTTGAAATAAAATTGGGCCCACGTAGGTCTGGGGTTACTAAACATGTCTCTTGCGAAGGAACTTTCTAAAAACCATAGAAATACGCGTGAAATACAAATGAATAGAAAAACCATTAAAAACCTTAAATTACCGATCAAGAACGATTTTCGTGTACGAATCTACGCTCTACGTAGGCTAGAGTACCTTCGTGCGAATAACACGCTTGATAAATTAAGCTCCAGGTACCATACTACGTAACCAAACATGACGTAACCGAATCTTGTTGACGCATCATTACTTAGCAGGGTCCTTGGTCGCCTGGCTATACCCCACACAACCAATAACTATCTAGTGCCCTGGCCCCTGGACCCCCTGCCCAGTTCGTCGGGGGCACTGGCCAAAAAATGACGTAGCAGGATCCGTTTACCTAATACGGACGTTACTTGTCTTCTTTGTAGAGTACACCTTTCCGACTCAACAAAGCGTACAGGTTGCTTTAGAAAATCACTAAATAAATGCATGTCCATTAAATGTTTAACGAACTCGTTACTGTTTTACGCAAATATCGAGATATACTGCATGAAATGCAAGAACATGTAAGTCCATCACATTAAGTAGTGGGTAAATGGTTCCTGATATGGCGCTCTCTAATTTGGAAATGACGTAATGAAGGAGGAATGAAACGATGTCATTACTGGTAATCAGAAATCGATCATCACTGGTCTGCCAGAAGTAACCACGAATTAATATTTTTCGAATTTAAACAGGATACGAAATGAGGTACGACCTACTAGGGACGAAGCAGAGTAAATTGAAACTTTGAAAAACGAATAACTTCCTGAAATAAATAGAACCACTTTCAGGTTTGCATAATGGCAAGGAAGGTGAATTTACAGAACTTTTGAAATTTCCATAATAAGTGTTCAATTTTCGATATTTTTAGTCATTTCCAAATAAATGAGGTTGTCTGTGTACGCATTCCAGGGCTGAGAACTAAAAAGGCCAATGTCAAAAAATGGCCGATGGTTGTTAAGACCGTCACTAAACTAGAAATTTATCTCTGTTTCAGTGCTATAATGGCCAATGTTATAAGTTAAGCAATCACCAAAAAAAAAGCTTTCTTTTGCTGTACTTACCTGAATTTTAATAAAGGAAGCAATATTTTACATGCGTTTTTCTGAAAACATGGTTTTATGACATTGGCCCTTCTAGTTCTCAGCCTTAGCATTGGGCCTCTTCGTAAGTGACAGTTATTTTGGTTTATCATCATCTGCAGTCTTATTTATGACTGATTTTTTTTATCTTTTATACAAATCGAATAGCCATAGTTAGTGTGTGAGAGCAATCTTAATGTAAAATGGAAAAAGAGTATTCCTGAATAAATCGTCTACATTAGAATTTCGTCAATCGCCACAAGTATCTAGTTTTATATAGTTTACCCATTATGTAAGATCCACGTTTTCTACCTTCACACCAAAGAAAACGAAAATATTAAGAGGGGTACTCGTTTAAGGGCCGCCTTGTATTACCCCATTCTTATGCACTAAGAGACGATTTCTACACTCTGTATTCTACACTGTTACTGAGAGAGAGAGAGAGAGAGAGAGAGAGAGAGAGAGAGAGAGAGAGAGAGAGAGAGAGAGAGAGAGAGAGAGAGAGAGATTGTTTGTTTGTAGGGTGCTTTTACGTTGCATGGAACCAGTGGTTATTCATCAACGGGACCAACGGCTTCACGTGACTTCCGAACCACGTCGAGAGTGAACTTGTATCACCAGAAATACACACCTCTCACTCCTCAAAGGAATGGCCGAGAATCGAACCCCGCGACCACCGAGGTGATAAGCTAATACCATACCAACCACACCGCTGAGGTGCTGAGAGAGAGAGAGAGAGAGAGAGAGAGAGAGAGAGAGAGGAGAGAGAGAGAGAGAGAGAGAGAGAGAGAGAGAGAGAGAGGTTATTATCGGTAGCGAATGAAATCCGTGCTGGTAGTATGGAAAAAAAAGTGATATTCGTATCGTTTACAATTCCGTAGAATTACGAATTAGGGTAATATTGACTAAGTTTCAAGTGAAATTTTGGTTATATTTTGATCATTGTTTGTTAATCCACAAACACCATCAAGTTTAGGAACTGCATGTTATTAATTGTATTTTGTTCAAATAATCTTTGATAAGCGAGAAATGTATTTGGCTGAGTTTTATGGTTTACTAGTACATACATCACTTGACAGACATGACCTGTGATAATCAGGCTGGATTTTATTCTTGTCACTTAAAATTTATTTGTATTTACTTTATATATAACAATGCTGTTTTCTTCTACATATTGGTTCTTATTTTCCTAGAATAATCTGGTGAAGTTTGATGTTACTAGGCTATCATGTGTCTTTTACTGTGCATAACTTAATTTCCCATAATATGCTTGTTTATAAGTGTTATTTTGTCGGACGTGCTGTCGTCGCATTTTCCAAAATAAAATTAGATATAATAGATTAAAAAGTTGATGTTCAGGTAGCTTTAGTTCGAACACTTTTGTAAAGTGTGCTGTTTTTTTGCAAGTACCAGTAATTCTTTTGCTTATCAGTTACCTGTATCTAATTACAAAGGAGGGATGAAAAATTTAATCCAAAGTAATTTTGTTATCGAAATACATTATTAAAAGATTTACAGAGCTTTCGAGAACTTGCTTAAGTTTTCATGATCAAATTAAGGGTAATGTTAAGTTTGCATTGTCAGGAAAGTTCCAATAACATTTCTGTTCTATGCAAAGGAACCACCATTCATCAATATATACCGAGTGGGATGCGATGAATTTCAATATCAGTGACGTTTTCCACTTACGTCTGTCCCTCAAGATGATAAAAATAAATTCTAAATCATTCGTCTGTAAAAGTAAATAAATACTAAATCATTCGTTTGTAAAAGACCCATAACAGGTGCCCCACTTTTATAAATCAAAATCCTGGGAATGATTTCAAACACAACAACAATAGGAAGGTGTTCTATATTTCATAATGGATACAATATAATTAAGTAAGAAGTGACAGTTTTAGCGCTACGAACATCTTTTCAACCTTCTCAACAGGAACAGTTTTCATCCAAACGTAATTTGCTCAAAAGAGACTTAACATGAAGTTTGATTGAGAGGCTAAAACTTCACTAAACGCCATTTCTTTTTTTCCTTTTTTTTGGCTTGGACGAGATCGATTTTATCTACCAAAAAACTTTGCTTTGTTAAGTCTCTTTATAGAAATATATAAAAAAAGACAGACAGAAAAACCAGTATTTTTCATAAAAGCTTAACTACAGAAACCTAGAGCTTGTTTATGGCTGCAACTATATAGCCTTCGCTCTACCATCTACAAAAATTGCAGTTTGAAACGGTACAAAATTCAATTTGACATTACTTTTTTTTATTTACTTTGAAGCAGCAGTGAGCAATACAAGTGTACGTACACACAAGAGAAAAGATTCATTTCACTCCTCCAGAATTACAAACATTAAGATAAAACCTAAAGATCAAATGACCTTGACATGCCCAGGGGATGGGGGGTTAAGCAAAACAAATATCTAAAATATTTTATCACTGGTTTAATACATACATATCTATACTTTATCACAGGCATTTTCACAAGATTTGAAAAAAATAAATTGAGTTTTCAGTGTACATTTGCCTTTAATTTTTCTTTTTTAGTGAAAGATGTCTCCAGTTTTAGCCCTTCTTCTCTCCCAAAAGGGCAAAATTCCTGGCTCAGAAAAAGAGGAGAAGAACACACTCACAGAGAGAAAGCTGAATGTGTGTCCTTCTCAGACATCTCTTAACACAGCACAAAGACCGAAAGGGGGTACTCTTACGTATTTTTCCAAAAACAATAAAAGCACAATGTCTAGGTTATCACAGGTTTGGGTAAGTTATACTTTCACACAGCGAACTCGAATATACGCATTGCCAGGGGCTTAACAACATCTTTTCTAAGAACACAGAAATCGACTTCGGAAATTGGCAGGTATTTTCCACTATTCAAGAGCTACGCTAGGTCTGCTATACAACCCTAGCTGCGTAAAGACACGAGGTTAAATAAAAAAAAACAAGTTATCACAATTAGCACTATAAGAAACAGAATTCAATATTGCAGCTCACCGGTATATCACGATCAGCAACCCCCAAAACGACTCGCTTTCAATGCTACACACACACACGCACACACACTCACACACAACTCCTGCAGGCTGCAAAGGATGTCTTCTACACAGCGAACACAGGAGGTGTCACAGATGATGTCACAGAGGACAGTGATCATCCACAAAATCCTTTCAGCCTCCAGCAATGATTTCCAACTTGGCTGAGGACTCTTCACGATTATGTGAAACGGAATTTAGTAGTGGGTCATTTTGGAAGGTGGGGCTCCTAAGCTCATCATCCTCTCGGCCGAATGATCACTGAATTTGGTAACAGGCTGTTTTGCCTCGGTCGGAGCTGGCAAGGAATATGCCTGGAACTTCTCTCATCCAGAGAGAGAGAGAGAGGCTGTTGACACCAACTCGAAAATGCCCATTTGTCCTTACTTTTAATGTCTAGAAAAGATTCCACTGCGCAATGTCTATGGTGACATTACAAGGTTTTGTTTCTCACAGAAGAGCATATTCAATACTATCTCTCTTCTTGACTTACAATGAAAATATGGATATGAATGCTGAATTATATCGTTTATGAAAAGCATGTGGTGATGATGATGATAATCTATGATGGACATCTGACAAGGCAGGTTAAATCCCTGCATCTTAGCCGCCAACCAAGACATCCTGTAGGGGCGCACCATTCTCCTTGAATTTGCAAGAAGCATCCGCAGGGACGTCCAGACACGGCGCTTGCTTCACCAATCTTTGCAAAAGCAGCAGCAGCAGCTTTCCTTATTTCAGTCAGACCGCAATACCTCACGCACCAACCAACACCAGAAGATGAAGTGTTTTCATAGTTGTTCGAGGGATTCTTGGTCTTGGTAGTTAGCAGAACAACCTGGGAGCACATTTGACGATGTAACACCCAGCGCAGTATCCGCAGCCGCAGTACATCCCCTCTCCACAGCTTCCGTGTTCGAGCCAGTTGCCACCACAGCGTTCTCCTGGGCCCTGAAGTCGAAACTCGATTTAGTGATTTTTGTTAAGGCATCTTTGTAATTAATTTTCACCCTAAAAGAAGCTGAACTCTCTCTCTCTCTCTCTCTCTCTCTCTCTCTCTCTCTCTCTCTCTACTTGCATAAAACGGTGACGAGAGTTCAAACTACTTCCACAGCACCTGCTACAACACAAAAAACTATAAATAAGACCTAGTTTACATTATCAATTCATCTACAAACAGTGACGAGAGTTCACAAACTACTTCTACAGCACCTGCTACAAACTATAAATAAGACCTAGTTTACATTATCAACTCGCCTAATGACAGTGACGAGAGTTCCAACTACTTCCACAGCACCTGCTTCAACACAAAAAAACTATAAATAAGAGACTAGTTTACGTAATCGATTCATCTACAAACAGGGACGAGAGTTCACAAACTACTTCTACAGCACTTGCTACGACACAAAAGACTATAAATAAGAGACTAGTTTACATTATCAATCTACGAACAGTGACGAGAGATCAAACTACTTCTACAGCACCTGCTACAACACAAAAACTATAAATAAGACCTAGGTTACATTATCAATCTACAAAGTGACGAGAGTTCACTAATTACTTCTACAGCACCTAGTACAACACCAGAAACTATAAACAAGTCCTAGTTTACATAATCAATTCATCTAGAAACAGTGACGAGAGTTCAAACTACTTCTACAGCACTTGCTACGATACCAAAAAAACTATAAATAAGGCCTAGTTTACATTATCAATCTACAAACAGTGACAAGAGTTCACAAACTACTTCTACAGCACCTGCTACAACACAAAAACTATAAATAAGACCTAGGTTACATTATCAATCTACAGAGTGACGAGAGTTCACTAACTACTTCTACAGCACCTAGTACAACACCAGAAACTATAAACAAGTCCTAGTTTACATAATCAATTCATCTAGAAACAGTGACGAGAGTTTAAACTACTTCTACAGCACTTGCTACGACACAAAAAAACTATAAGACCTAGTTTACATTATCAATCTACAAACAGTGACAAGAGTTCACAAACTACTTCTACAGCACCTGCTACAACATAAAAAAAACTATAAATAAGAGACTAGTTCACGTAATCAATTCATGCACAAACAGTGACGAGAGTTCAAAATATTTCCATAGCACCTGCTACAACACAAAAAAGCTATAAATAAGTCCTAGTTTACATAATCAATTCATCTACAAACAGTGACGAAAGTTCAAAATATTTCCATGGCACCTGCTATAACACACACACACACACACACAAAACTATAAACAAGACCTAGTTTACATTATCAATTCATCTACAAACAGTGACGAGAGTTCAAAATATTTCCATAGCACCTGCTACAACACAAAAAAGCTAGAAATAAGACCTAATTTTTTTTTTTACGTTATAAATTCATCTATGAACGAAGTTGATGAGCCCACCTTTGCGCACTCAAGATTTCCGCACCATCCAACTGCGGTTCCGTACTTGCACTTGCTCAGGTCCTGCTCTGTCTGGTGCGAACCTGGGCAGAGAGGACTGGCGGAGACCATCTGTGGAAAGGAGAAAGATGTGTGTTTTTTTTGACTCAGGTTTATGATGACATTCAATGCACTTGAAACCATTTTTCTAAAAATAAAATGCAGTTCAAGTGACCGTAAGAGGTCCAAAGTTCAAAAAGGGGCACTTTTGCAAAATATTGCTATTGATTTTGAGGTTGGTTGGTTGGTTTTGTAAAGTTTAGGTGTAACACCAAGCACTGGGGCAGCAAAGGCCATTCATTCAGGGATATTCTTGTTAGATAAGTAAAAAAATAAAATAAAATATATAAATAAATAGATAATTAAATTGTGCAGTATATTACTTCATTACTCTGTATTCAGCATTAAGACTTAAAACAAGGCAACAATTTGTAAACTACATGAGTACCTAGATTAATTTCAACCACTAATTTCACTGTTACGAGCAACGTTCAAATGAACAATTCTGAGATAGAAGCAAGAAAAAAAAAAAAAAAAAAAACACGTAACCTATGCCCTTTCTCTGGAGAGGACCATCAAAGATAATATAGAAGTAAAAGCATAAAAACGACACTAAAAAACACACTGAAAAAAATTCAGTTCTAGACTTTCTGGCCGCAACATTACGACACAGGAATGTCTGGCAGGGACCAGTAAGCCTAGAGCGGCTGAGTAATTGTCTTGTCAATTTAATAAGGAAGAGGAAACGCATAAAGAAAGCAATAACACCTGCTATCAGGCACAAGTGCCCGGGCAGATGGGTACAACTAACCGTTAAACACAATTTTGTTCTCTCTCTCTCTCTCTCTCTCTCTCTCTCTCTCTCTCTCTCTCTCTCTCTCTCTCTTTATATATGCATAAACGTGCACACATGCCAAGGAGAATAAGTATCTCATCGGCTCTCCTCTCTCTCATCTCTCTCTCTGCATATGGTAGATGCATAAACGTGCACACATGCCAAGGAGAATAAGTACATGTGTACCTAAGTGTGGGTTTAGTTATGCATTTTTAAATGCTTGAACGTCAGGCACGTTTATGCACACTTGCAAATATATATACACACACAAGCACACACACACACATATATATATACATATACATATAATGAAAAACAGGCAATCCGCTTTTTTCTATCTTATTCGTTGGCCAACTTTTCAAAGCAGAGCCTTTTGTCATCGGGGCTTTGAAAAACAGCCTTACAGAAATGAACATCTGTGCAATGACTCATATACAGGTGTCCATAAAGTCCCAGTACCATTACAAGTATTTATCGCCCAGAATGGTACTGGGACTTTATGGACACCCTGTATGTAACTAAAATGAAGTAATAAACGTAATTTAGAAGAGGGCACGAATGGCTAATACCAAACTTATGCCTTAAAATATTGGCACGGAGTGATTATAGTGTGTGTGTGTGTGTGTGTGTGTGTCAAAAATATTTTTGAAAAGTGGCCTGAAGCGAAGGAAATCCGACAGTTTTATGATGATCAAAATAATAAGGACACTTATTTGATGTCATAAGAAGTGGTCCTAAGAAGAAGAAGAAGAAGAAGAACAAGAACAAGAAGAAAAATAAAGAAGAAAATGATCAAACTATGGTAATGGCCAGTCTGTCTGGAACTCTATTGAAAAAAAAAAAAACAAGAAAAAAAAAAGTTGAGAGAGAAAACTTGACAGCGTCACGAAGAGTCCCCCCAGGACACGCATCCACGAGTTCAACGTCCCTTGCCTCCGCCCGGGGCTCACCAGCCGTATGAATTGCTAAGGCCTGAGAGAGGGGAATTGAGGGGAATGAAGTGGCGGCGGCGGCGGCGTACGCAAGGGCGAGGGTCTACTACTACCCTCCCACTGTCCTATTAAGAGAGAGAGAGGGAGGGGGGGGGGGGCGTTCCACGAGACCGCCGCCGCGCGTCCTTCGTGAGGTCCTTCCTCATAATTGCGACGGCGCTGCCCGCAGCTGCGTGAATAACGCCAGTCAAGGGGACATGATTGGTAAGTAACAGGGAATAAATCTCTCTCTCTCTCTCTCTCTGTGCTATAGGGGGGAGGGGTTGTTGTCTGCGTTTATCTCTCTCTCATATGGGCTTTTTTTGGGGCGACCTTCAGTGCCTGGTAACAACTGGATTCCCGAGACGGGGGCACTGGTGAAACGAGGGGGTATAATACCACGTGCTTTTTAGAAGTTGCTTCCTCTTCCTGTCCTCTCGGGTATACATACACACACACGCACACGCACACACACACATATATGTATGTAGCCAATTAATATCTAAAGAAACTGTACCAAACCACAGCCACATTACGTTTCCTTGTATTGAAATACTGCAGTAACTGTTTAAAAAATAAAAAGGCATCTAATTACACATTCCCAACGAAATGGAAAGAGTGCTAGCTACGAACAGCCATTAATAATAAAACTATAGGTTTTTTTGGGGGTTTAAATTCTTTAGCATTAGGTCCAAATAATTCTTTACTCATCTTACAAACTTTTAAAGGAAATTGCACTGGGCGTAGTAGGTCGAATTGAGAACAGTCTGAGAAAAGCTCCAGAATCCGGATCAAACCGGTTCATACCAGTTTCGGAGACCGGCCGCCTATAGTGGACGTTACAAACACCAACAGGGTAGATCTAGAGACCTTGTGATCTATTAAATCACCTGCCGCCGCACGAACCCTGCACAATGAAACGACAGAAGTAGCACAAAGCAGAGGTCATGCGCTCAGATTAAGCAGAAAGCGAGATGACCTTACACAGGAATTGGAGTGGATACCGCCTGAATGAGTAGGGTCATTATTGATTTGCCGGGAAGCCTTTGATTCGAGTAGGCTCTGAAGGCCAATATTCTTCCACTGGGGAACAGATCTATGGTGATTCTTTTCACTCTGACTAGAGATAATACAGATGACACCACTTGAGGCCACTTTAAATCTTTCCTCTTTCCAGTCACTGTGTACAATACCATTTCTCAGCAATATAACTAGCCATATCCAACTAGGATTCGCCTTCTCTTGAAGCTAAAATATCGACATTGTTTTGTTTTTCGTGCTACGTCCCTGGGATTTAAGGTAAACAAAACTAACACAAGAGTTATAAGGTCTATGTCCCTGTGATTAAAGATCAAACAAACTAAGCCAAGAGTTAACCTATAAACCAAGTTGATGAATGTGGGTTCCCCATTCAGGTGACGACACGAAATATTGATGACCCTAAGGAAAAGAAGTTAACCCAATTGATTAGCACTGATTAAGAAATTTAATGAGCAGAGTACAGAGTAATCCTTTCTCGTCATCTAGCCTTCGATGCATTTTCTGTTATTCGCTATCAAATATCAGCAATTTCTGCCTAAATAACCAATTCAGAGAAGCATTTAATGTTCTGTGATTTAATACTGTAAGTTTGTTAAACGTATAATACGATGAAAGCCACATACGAAACACATAACGCAAAAGGGAGATTCGCTCACTAACCAACAAATGGCCGGAGGACCTTCTATCATTTATACGCTTTACATGGCAATGAATCCTGACCACCCACCCCCACCCCCACCCCCACCCCCCACCCCTCCCCCCTTAAATTAGGGTACCCAAAAGGGGATTCATGAGGGTACAGACAATTCGTCACACCCCCAGACCAGAGTGGTGGTAATAATAAGTGTCTCGACTGTAATACCCAAACAACCCTAGCAAACATTATGCCACCACAGGGAAGGAAGGGTCAGGGTACAGGCGGATTCTGCAATAATACATACATACATATATATATATATATATATATATATATATATATATATATATGTATATATATACATATATATGTATATATATACATATATATATATATAATATATATATATATATATATATATATATATATATATATATATATATATATACATATCATATATATATATATATATATATATATATATATATATATAATATATATATATATATATGTGTGTGTGTGTGTGTGTGTGTGTGTGTGTGTGTGTGTGCGCGCGCGCGCGCGCGCTATGGCAGGGAGTCAGTATAACCTCTCCAGCCTTCGACAGTAATAGAAGGAACTGCTATTACATATTATATTGTTGCTGTCAAT
Organism: Macrobrachium nipponense; assembly: GCF_015104395.2. Classification (NCBI taxonomy): domain Eukaryota; kingdom Metazoa; phylum Arthropoda; class Malacostraca; order Decapoda; family Palaemonidae; genus Macrobrachium; species Macrobrachium nipponense. Next base: position 11,159,382 of record NC_061101.1, on the reverse strand, counting down.
ATCTTTTGTATTTAACAATAAGAACATAGAAGAATGTAACACAACCCCAGAGGGATTTTGTTTTTACTGGAAACCCAAATTGAAAACTGCTCGTGCCCTCAGCAGGCAACATAGAAAAAAAAATCGTGAAAGCGTCCTGCTACGTAGGGAAGCGTAGCGACAGGACCTGATTCATGAAGGAACAGTTCGAACTTTCCTTTGTAGGACTTTCTCTGGAGAGGCCCAAGACCAATGAGGAAGAGAGGAAAGCCAGGGTCGCTGTAGGAAGAAGAAGAAGAAGGAAGAGAGAGAGAGAGAGAGAGAGAGACCGCCGCGCGCAATGACATGGGATGACCAAAAATGGGGAGGATGGAATGGGGGGGGGGGGGGGGTGGAAGAAAGGGAGTAGGAGGAGCCCAATAGGATAATCATTCGGGGCACTGTGTGGATACCCGCATCTTCCCGTCTGTCCATTTTCTCTCTCTCTCTCTTCCCACTACGCCAAGTCTGGACTCCTTTTTTTTCCAAGTTGTCGAGCGCCTCTCCGTCCGACACTCTTTCAGCTGCTCTCCCCTTCCCTCCACCCCGCCTCTTTAAAAACATCTCAATCTGTCCTCAAAACGTCTATATTCTCTCTCCATCCTCCTCCGGTGGGCATGTTATGCGAGTACCCAGTGCCCCTCTTACCACACTTTTTTTTGAGACAATTCAGTCTCGTGTCACCACCACAAGAAGCAAACTTAACACGGAGTGACGGCGTTGAATTCGTCCGCTCGAACTGCGTAGATAGTGTCCTCCTCTTCCTTACTCTCTCTCTCTCTCTCTCTCTCTCTCTCTCTCTATTACCAAGATGACATGCTCACGTAACAGGGCCAGTGAAGGTGGTGGTATCCTATTTATAGCCAGCTGAATGTCCTTGGCTAAGGACACGAGAGTGCATTTGGGAAAGGGACAGACGACTGGAGTACCTTACAGGAGGGCAGTCTACGAAGTCAATTGCAACAGGGTTCAGCTTAGATGCAAAAAAAGGGAAGATGGGTGAAATTGCACCCGAGTCCAGCTTAGCTGAGAAAAGAAACCAGGATCGTAATGTGGTTACGTATTCAAAACCTCGAGACGAAGCATCTTGGGGACTTCGAGTTGGTGAAGATTTATTCTCCACGAGAATACTTTCATTGCCAGAATGGCCCCTTCACCTTTCCCCAAAAGAAAGTCGGTGTGGAATGTAGCGGGAGATATCAAACGATAAAACTGCTCAAGATAATACAAAATGTCAGATAAAGACAAGCAAATCTGGTTCGAGAAAATGTGCTATGCAGTCACATACTCATGAAGATGAAGAAGAGAAGAAGAAGAGGAAGAAGAAAAAGCAAGTACATGGGAAAGCAAACACAACAATTGCGTTTGAGAAGGCAAAAGAGACCGTGAGTTGTAAGGTCGTATGGTGTTATGCAAACAGTTTAACATGCTGAGTCTCTCTCTCTCTCTCTCTCTCTCTCTCTCTCTCTCTCTCTCTCTCTCTCTCTGTAATCTGAGGGTGCAATTGACTGCAAGCATGTTTATGCAGGCATTTTATGAGACCAACGACCTTCTTTGGATGAATAATGGACTTGTTATGATCCTACTATTTATACGATACCCGGCGGCAAGAAAGCACTCACCACTGCTTGACGAATTTGTTTCATACAAAAAAGAAGACAAAACAAAAGAAAGAAACAAAGATGGATCCTCGAGGTCAGGATTGCAAGCACGCCGGAAAAGCACAATTACAGGAAAAGAGCCATATCATGGTACCAAAGGGTACCCTTTTCGTATTGCATTTTAGGAGGCACTCATGCATGTTGTTTGATTTTCTCTCTCTCTCTCTCTCTCTCTCTCTCTCTCTCTCTGCTACCATCAGGCAAATAGGTTACCAAAGACGCCTAGAGAGCCTGAACATGTATGGCTTGGAAACACGACAATTGAGAGGATTGCTGAATTCAAAATACTGAACGGCATAACAAAAGTAGACAGACAGTAACCTCTTCGCATTACACGAAAACCAGACAAGAAATAATGGATGGAAACTAGACCTGAAGAGATACAACACATCCCATTGTGGGAACTTCCTCACATACAAGATAGTGACGCGTGAATAAACTGCCAACCCCCTAAGTTGTAAAACAGCAACTGTGTGGGAAGAGTTTAAAAGAAAGCTAGACAAAATCATTAGGGCACTGTGAATGCACAGTAAAACCTGCTCCTATTGATGAGTGAGCACACGATGTCTCCTCGGATGGACTAACAAGTCTTTGAGACATCCTAATCCTTGTCACTCCTTGTAACCTACATAAATGTAATTTTGTTCAAACACTCCAGATTTATGCATAAACTCAAATACTTCAGTGGCTGAGATTCACTCTTTATACACATAATATATGCATACATGCATGCAGATATATACATACACACATTTTATAATACTTTTTAGAGATAGCTAAACAATATAACTGGAAGAATACCTATTGTTCGGTCTTTAAAATTCACTCCCATCAAAAGAGAAAAAAATACCAAGAACTGCTGCATATTAATTACCGATACAAAAACGAGGAAAAATTTAGACCCCCGCCCCCCCAAAAGAGCAATAGCTTGACGACACCTATATATTTTAATATTTAATATATATATATATAGATATATATATATATAATATGTATAAAATATATATATATATATATATTATATATATATATATATATATATATATATTATAGAGCTATGTGGAAGGCTAAATTTTCTGAGAATTTCCTATCAAAAATAAACAAAATGGCCTTTGAAGGTTCAAGACGGACGTCTCCATGTATTATACAAACTAAGTGGCCTCCTTTTTTCAATTCCTTTTAATTTCTAGGAGTCACGACAATACATTCTCTAGTGTATTTCACTCCTAAGTTGTTTGGTTTTATTTGTTAAAAAAATCAATTAATTTCATCACTTTTAGATACATTGTTATTCTCATGTTATTTTCTGTTTCATAAGTATGGTTCTAATCTCGTTATTTATTTTGGTTTTCTACTGTCTTCTGATTTTTCTTATGTTTTCCTTTCTGTTCATTTGCAATTGACTTATTCGCTTGTTGCTATATTTCGTGAAAAGTAAAGTGGTCATGTCAAACGTTAAAAAAAATCCCTATAAAACAATAAGTGAATTACGATAAATCCCGCGGGAAAAAACACCACCCAACACGAAAAACCCATATTGGACAAGTAACGGACTCAATAAAAAAAAAAAAAAGTGACAAACGAAAGGCGGCTGAATATGTAGGTTTGTAGGTCAGTTTTGTCAACAGAACTTTTTCTTTTTCTTTTTTGTCGTTTCGTGTTGATTCCAGTGGAATGAGCGTCACATTTGGATTACACAAAGAGTTTGATCTACTTGTATGTCTTTTCAATGTTGCTGTCGCCAGACAATTGTCTTTCCTCTAGTTTATAAGCCAGTTTCTCTCTATCTATCTATCCATCTATCTATCTATCTATTTCTGTATACATCCAACTATCTTCTCTCTTTTTCTGTATTTATCCAACTATCTTCCCTCCATCTATCTATCTATTTCTGTATATATCCAACTATCTTCTCTCCATCTATCTATCTATTTCTGTATATATCCAACTATCTTCTCTCTATCTATCTACCTATAATTTTCTGTATATATCCAACTATCTTCTCTCTCTCTCTATCTATCTATTTTTTGTAGCATATCCACTATCTTCTCATATTTATCTATCTATTTGTGTAAATATCGAACTATCTTCTCTCTATTTTTGTATGTATCCAATTATCTTCTCTCTATCTATCTATCTATCTATTTCTGTATATGTTAAACTGTCTATCTATCTATTTCTGTATATATCTATCTCTCTGTCTATCTATCTATTTCTGTATATATCCACCTATCCATTTCTGATTCTATCTATCTATTTCTGTATATATCCAACTATCTTCTCTCTATCTATCTATTTATTTCTGTATGTATCTAACTATCTACTCTCCATCTATCTATCTATTTCTGTATACATCCAACTATTTTCTCTCCATCTATCTATCTATTTCTGTATATATCCAACTATCTTCTCTTTATCTATCTACCTATCTATTTCTGTATATATCCAACTATATTCTCTCTATCTCTATCTATCTATTTTTGTATATATCCAACTATCTTCTCTCTATCTATTTATCTATCTATTTCTGTATATATATAACTATCTTTTCTCTACCTCTCTATTTCTGTATTTATCCAACTATTTTCTCTCTACTATTTATCTATCTAGCTATTTCTGTATATATCCAACTATCTTTTCTCCCTCTATCTATTTCTGTATATATCCAACTATCCTCTCTCTATCTCTCTATTTCTGTATTTATCCAACTAATTTCTCTCTACCTCTCTATTTCTGTATTTATCCAACTATTTTCTCTCTACTATCTATCCATCTATCTATTTCTGTGTATATCCAACTATCTTCTCTCTATCTGTCTATCTCTTTCTGTATATATCTATCTATCTATTTCTCATTCTATCTACTTTGAGTTTGAATATAAACGGTAAAGTGTTCTGCTGCAAGATGGCGAGACAAGTTTTCATTTCTATTTTGTGATTAAATACATAAATGTAATTTGCATAATAAATGTCATTCACATAAGAAAAACCATACGATTTTACTGATGTTTGTCTCTATAGAGTTATGAGGTCATACGCAAATAGTTGCGCATTGGTTACGTGCGTAATCGAGTTAATTTGCTTGTGAATGTGTGAGTGTGTGCGTGTGCGTGTGCGTGCATTAGATTATTCATGATAATACTATTCTTCTTCATCATTATTTTAATTCCCCGCTTTTCATTTAACCCTTCGTCTCTCATTTCTTCATCCTTACTATTTTTCTTTGCTTTCATTGTCATATCCTGGTTTTCTATGCCATTCCCATCTCCTGATTTTCTATGCCATTCCCATCTCCTGGTTTTCTATGCCATTCCCATCTCCTGATTTTCTATGCCATTCCCATGTCCTGGTTTTCTCTGCCCGTTTTCTATACGTGACCTCAAGATGCGGAACTCTCGACGAGTGGTGAATGGTCACGTTGCCGAGCAGTAGTAGTAGCCTAGTAATGCCCTAAGGGTTTGGGGGGGGGGGGGGGGGGGGGGGGGGGGTGGGGGGGGGGGGGGGGGGGGGGGGGGGGGGGGGGGGTGGGGGGGGGGGGGGGGGGGGGGGGGGGGGGGGGGGGGGGGGGGGGGGGGGGGGGGGCACGATGAATCCTTTCTGGGGCACTTGGTGGGGCATATGCAGATGGGATTATCAAGAGAGGATCTGAATGCCTTTAAAAAGCTTCGGGCGACGCCACAGGATGGGTACGAATATATCTGAGTTCGGGATGAATGCAGCACATCTGAGGATGAGGGTATATATATTTTTTCGGGGGGGGGGATGGGGGGGGCGGTTGGAGGTGGAGGGAAAGTGGAAAAAGGGGTGGTTGGGTGGGGGTGAGGGGGGTGTGGGGGTGCTGTCCAAGAAACGAGTACAAATAGAAATAGAAATAAAAATAAGAGAGAAAAATAGGGGTATACGCACATCCGTAGAAGGGTCAAATCGTGCTACGAATGGGGCAGAGGCACAGAGAGATAAAAAGAATGGATGGGAAAACGAAGAATAACGAGAAAGGGAAAGTTCCAAGAACGAGAAGACACAAAAATAAGAATGAAAGATAAAAATAAGAATAATATTAGGGGTTATACGCACATGCGCAGAAGGTCAAGACCGAGTTAAAAATGGAACAGGGGCATAGACAGATGAAAGTATGGATAACGGTAAAGGGAATAAAAAATGAAAAGAAAAATAAAAGAAAAAAAAACAGGGGCTACGCACATGCGTACCAGGTCAAGATCGAGCTACAGATGGTACGAGGGCAGAGAGAGATAAAAGTACGGAATAACGGGAAAGTGAAAGTTACTGAAGGAAAGAGAAAAAAAGGAGAATGTCCTATTACTGAAGAACTACGCAGTAGTGTCACTTTGATTATGGGGTACGAGTAATCCTCACCGAATTGCGCAGATAATCAACGCCATCTTCAATTCAAGATGGCGTTGAGATATTCCCTTCTCTCTCTCTCTCTCTCTCTCTCTCTCTCTCATCATTATGTCCCAAGGGATAGAAAAACTGGCAAATAATATAAAAAACTTTACAGTGAAGAAACGGAGAAAAATGCAGATCTCTCTCTCTCTCTCTCTCTCTCTCTCTCTCTCTCTCTCTCTCTCTCTCTTGCTAAAGATCCTACTTACTGGATGAAAGATAACTAAAGATCATTTACTGGATGAGAGATAACTAAAGATTCTACTTACTGCAGAGAGATAGCTAAAGATTTCTCCTGCTGGATGAGAGATAACTAAAGATTCTACTTACTGGATGAGAGATAACTAAAGATTCTACTTACTGGATGAGAGATAACTAAAGATTCTACTTACTGGATGAGAGATAACTAAAGATTCTACTTGCTGGATGAGAGATAACTAAAGATTCCACTTACTGGATGAGAGATACTAAAGATTCTACCTGCTGGATGAGAGATAACTAAAGATTACCCCACCCCCCTTACTGGATGAGAGATAACTAAAGATTCTACCTGCTGGATGAGAGATAACTAAAGATTCTTTACTTGCTGCATGAGAGATACCTAAGATTCTACTTACTGGATGAGAGATAACTAAAGATTCTACTTACTGCATGAGAGATAGCTAAAGATTCTACCTTGCTGGATGAGAGATACCTAATGATTCTACTTGCTGCATGAGAGATACTAAGATTCTACTTGCTGGATGAGAGATAACTAAAAGATTTCCACTTACTGCATGAGAGATAGCTAAGATTCTTTACCTGCTGCATGAGAGATAAACTAAAGATTCTACTTGCTGGATGAGAGATAGCTAAAGATTCTACCTGCTGGATGAGAGATAACTAAAGATTCTACTTGCTGATGAAGATATAACTAAGATTCTACTTACTGGATGAGAGATAACTAAAGATTCTACTTGCTGGATGAGAGATTAACTAAGATTCTACTTGCTGGATGAGAGATAACTAAAGATTTTCCACTTACTGGGATGAGAGATAACTAAAGATTCTACCTGCTGGATGAGAGATAACTAAAGATTCCACTTACTGGATGAGAGATAACTAAAGATTCTACCTGCTGGATGAGAGATAACTAAAGATTCTACTTGCTGCATGAGAGATACCTAAAGATTCTACTTACTGGATGAGAGATAACTAAAGATTCCTACTTAATTACTGGCGATGAGAGATAGCTAAGATTCTACCTGCTGGATGAGAGATACCTAATGATTATACTTGCTGCATGAGAGATACCTAAAGATTCTACTTGCTGGGATGAGAGATAACTAAAGATTCCACTTACTGCATGAGAGATAGCTAAAGATTCTACCTGCTGGATGAGAGAAACTAAAGATTCTACTTGCTGATGAGAGATAAACTAAAGATTCTACTTACTGGATGAGAGATAATAAAGATTCTACTTGCGGATGAGAGATAACTAAAGATTCTACTTGATGGATGAGAGATAACCTAAAGATTCCAACTTACTGGATGAGAGATAACTAAAATTCCTACCTGCTGGATGAGAGATAACCTAAAGATTCCACTTACTGGATGAGAGATAACTAAACCCGATTCTACCTGCTGGATGAGAGATAACTAAAGATTCTACTTGCTGCATGAGAGATACCTAAAGATTCTACTTACTGGATGAGAGATAACTAAAGATTCTACTTACTGGATGAGAGATAACAAAAGATTCTACTTACTGGATGAGAGATAGCTAAAGATTCTACTTACTAGATGAGAGATAACTAAAGATTCTACTTACTGGATGAGAGATAACTAAAGATTCTAATTGCTGGGGGGGGGGGGGATGAAGAGATAGCTAAAGATTCTACATACTGGATGAGAGATAACAAAAGATTCTACTTTATTGGAATGAGAGATAAACTAAAGATTCTACTTACTGGATGAGAGATAGCTAAAGATCCTGGATGAGAGATAACTAAAGATTCTACTTACTGGATGAGAGATAACTAAAGATTCTAATTGCTGGATGAGAGATAGCTAAAGATTCTACTTACTGGATGAGAGATAACAAAAGATTCTACTATTGATGAGAGATAACTAAAGATTCTACTTACTGGATGAGAGATAGCTAAAGATCCTGGATGAGAGATAACTAAAGATTCTACTTACTGGATGAGAGATAGCTAAAGATCCTGGATGAGAGATAACTAAAGATTCTACTTACTGGATGAGAGATAGCATGACGGCGACCAGGAATACGTAGATGACAAAGGAGCGGAAGGAATTCATCCTGAAGGTGATTGTTGAGGTTCTGGACGACTGGAATTGAAAAAAAAAAAAAAATTTAAAAAACACAGCAAAATTCAATGAGAGATGGATGACTGGAAATAAGAAATGCAATAAAATTAAATCAATACAAAACAAAAGCAGCAAAACTAAATAACAGATGACTGAAGAAAAGGAGAAACGAAAGGAAAGACAGCAAAAGAAGTTGGAGATGGATGACTGGAAGTCAAAAATAAACAAATAAATGAAAGTTAAAAAATACAAAACAAAATCAGCAAAACTCAATGAGAGATGGATGCCAAAAAATATAAAATACGTGGAAAGTTAAATGGATGGGTGACAAAAACACAGCAAAACTCAATGAGAGACGGATGACTAGATATAAATAAATAAATAAATGAAAAAACAGCAAAACTCCATTGAGAGATGGGTGACTGGAAATGAAAAAAAAAGATAAAGGAAATGAAAGTTGAATGAAAACAATACAAAAACACAGAGGACCTTAATCAATAAATAATGAGTTATATACAGACTTTTAAAGACAACACAGAAATGAGCGTGGTAGACAGACAAATGAGCTAAAAAAATAAAAGAAAATAAAAAAAACACTCTAAAAAGGAAATTAGGAGATCTAAAAGAACGCCTTAATTTTTTTTTTCTAAATTCAGAGGTGTTGTTTATTTCAATTGGGATGAGAATTTCATTGAGTCTAACTTAAAAAAAAAAAAAAAAAAAAACACTTTTACGCATCGTGCATCAATGATGACCCAAAATGAGGTCAATGACGCCAACTGGACCTGAACCAGCCTTCACCTGAATCAACTTGATGTGTAATGAAGTGGAAGCAATGATGATTGAATAAGGGAAAAGAAAAAGAAGATATTAACAATCTTTAAACTGCAGTGAAGATAGGAAAGTGGAAATAGAAAAATTATAATATATATATATATATACACACACACATATATATATATATATTATATATATATATATATATATAATATATATATATATATATATATATATATATGTTTGTGTGGTGTGTTGTGTGTGTGTGTTTTCCACAATAATGTGTTTCCTTAAAGAAAGAAAAATGAAAAAAAATGAGTACCTCCAAAAAATGCAAGCCAAAAGAAAAGTTTCAGACAAACTTTATGGCTTCAATTGTTGGTAAATCGTGGGATGCTTGTATACATACATACATACGTGTGTGTGTATATATATATATATATATATATATATATATATATATATATATATATATATATATATATATAAACGTGTGTGTGTGTATACCTATTAAAAATCAAGAAGACATCCACCCTTCCTAAATGACTGGGACGATCTGATTTTGACAGACGTCTCCGACATCGCCCCCCACCCCCCACCCCCAAAAAAAAAAAAAAAATGGAACGAACTGGTTCGAGTCAGTACTTCAGATCCAGTGCCTGATCACTCGATCTGATTGCCGTCTTTATTGCGATGCACCAAGTGCCAGGTGTCTCGTTAAGTGCCACTGAGAGAGAGAGAGAGAGAGAGAGAGAGTTTGGTGAGAGAGAAGAGAGAGAGAGAGAGAAAATAAATGCCGTGACAGAGCGAGAGGCTTTGAAGGACGACACGTATTGATTACGAATGATAATGAATTTATTTGAGGTTCCAGAAGTTGTTTAAAGATGGAAATTTATTTTATTTATTTATTTGTTTGTTTGTTGTTGTATGGTGGGGGGGGGGGGTAGTATTGCTGGAGTATGGCAACAATAGATGGTGCGTATATTTGAGTGTGTGTAGATATTTCAAGTTTTAACTATTTGGAACACTTAAACACATATGTATGTGTTTTGTACATATTGGAACATTTAAATACATGTGTGTAGTTATATACTGGTACACTTAAATACATGTGTGTATGTATTTACATGCTCATAAATACATGTGTATTTCTTTACATATTGGACCACATAAATACATGTGTATCTATATGCGCATTCGAGGATGTGTATGCACTGTTTTTGAGCGCATGCATACACAAACACACAAACACACACACAAGCATGTATTTCTGCTGAGTTCACTGACCTTCTCCTGTTGCGTCTTTTCAACTCTTGCAATGTTCCATAAAACAGGAGCACAAATACGCAACAATACCTAAGCAAAATGGAATAGCGATCACTTGCAAAACAAACCGTTTAACGGATATGATTGCTCAAGTAACTGCCAACGAGAGAGAGAGAGAGAGAGAGAGAGAGAGATGCACTGTCATGTAAGCTGAACTGTTGGGTAAAAATAATGCTTTTCAATGTTGAATTTTGCTACAAAAGGCCCCAAAACAATTCTCTGTTGTATTTCAATAAAGTAATTACGTTTTCATCCATTTATTTACGACTTTGTCATTCCATATTTTCTTGTTTGATAATAACTGATCTCATCTTTCTGTTCCCCCATGGTTGGCTAGTTCCATATGAATTGGGTTCATAATAATAATAATAATAATAATAATAATAATAATAATAATGAATTAATAATAATAATAATAATAAGGAGGGGAGGCCGGATGCAACTCGGAACCTCACAGTGATAGATAAAAAAAAAAAAAATAATAATAATAACAACTGAAAAAAACAGATTTATTAGCAATAAAACGACCTTCAAGGATATGGACTATGTAAGCAATAATAATAATAACAATAATAATAATAATAAATAATATAATAATAATAATAATAATAATAATAATAATAATAATAATAAGAAACTGAAAAAATATCTATTAGCAATAAAACGACCTTCAAGGATAATTTTTGTGACTATTGATAAGAATAAATAATAATAATAATTAATAAAATAAAACAATAAAAAAAAACAATAATAATAATCAAAATAATCAACATAAAACTGAAAAATATATCTAGTTAGCAATAAAACGACCTTCAAGGATATTTGTGAAATATTGGTAAGAATAATAATAAAATAATAATAATGATATAAATAATAATAATAATAAATAATATAATAAAAATAATAATAATAAAATAAAAACTGAAAAATATATTTTCTATAGCAATAAAACGACTCAAGGATATTTGTGAATACTTGGTAAGAATACTAATAATAATAATAATAATAATAATAATAATAATAAAAACTGAAAAATATATCTATTAGCAATAAAACGACCTTCAAGGATATTTGTGACTATTGGTGACTATCATCACTTAAAACAGGGTTGCAAATAATTTCACCTTTAATGGCCAAACCCCTCGATGAGAGGCTTTGCAAAGGGACACTGCTCTTTAATATGCAGATACGTCTGTCAACATGAGTGCGAGGAGTGAGATGACAATGCTCTTCATTTGAAGGACGTTGAGCAATACGTACTTTCCAAGTGTGAATATTGATATTATATGATATATATCATATATCCCCATAAACATATTATAGTTTCATATATATATATATATATATATATATATATTATATAAGAGAGAGAGAGAGAGAGAGAGGAGAGAGAGAGAGAGAGAGAGAGAGAGAGAGAGAGAGAGACCCATTTAAACATTTTCAATTACGATGACAGTTTCAAGAGAAGTTTATTAGACTTACAATGACTCAGATAGATAGATAAAATAGATAGATAGATAGGTAGATTTACAGATAGAAAGATATCTAAATTATAGAAAAAGGATATATCTTGACGTAAAAAAATGGTGAAAAAATATATATATCAGCACGAGAAATTTAATATTGATAGACGGAGCAGACACACACAGACACATCAATATAAACAGACAGACGATTGGACAAAATGTAAAAAAATGAAATAAACAATAAATGAATAAATAAATACATAAACATTTATTAAGTGGACTTAGTATGAATCAATTGAGAGAGAGAGAGAGAGAAACAACCTTCCCAAGAAACTGTTTCAAACAGAAACATTTTTTTTTTCCTTTTTGCCTTGCATGCGTACCCCCCCCCAACCCACCCCCCCCCTTTTTTTTTTTATCCCAAGGTCCCTACCCCCACCCCCCAACCCCCAACGGAACCGAGAGACGCATAACGCTTTTCCGCACTCGTGTGACGTCATCGGTAAAAATTGTCTATATGCACATTTCCGCTTTGATGGAGGATTAATTACCAGCTTATTCCTGACCTCTCTCTCTCTCTCTCTCTCTCTCTCTCTCTCTCTCTCTCTCTCTCTTCAGCTAGCTTACCGTCACAGATTCATACACAGTAATACACTGGTGTTTCTTTCCAGATTCCTCCTTTCAACTTGGAGAGAAAGTACTTTTTAACAGTTACTTTCTTAAAGAAAGTGAGTTTTTTTTTCTTCGTTGAGATTTAAATTTAGCGTTTGCTTCCTCTGACGGATTTAACCCTTTCGAACTTTCTCTTCTTTTTTTGTGCTCTTTACGGCGGTATGTAAATTTCCGTAAGATAGCTTTCAAGGCCTATTGACATTCTCTTCAAGAAGGTATTCACCGATCAATTCTTTCTATTACCCTCAATTCAGTCGTCCATACGAAGAAATATTAAGTAATCACTCCATCGATTCTAAGTATTTACTTAACTACTTCTCTCGCGAAGGAACGTGAAGTAGAAGTCGTGAATGACAACGTAAACAAAACGTTGTGAATGACAAACGAATATCGACTGCAAAATCACCCGAGGTATGCAAATGGAGGCACCTGAGAAAGTTCTCCTGCAGTTAATTGATAGGTTTAGTAGCAGGGCACGAGCACCTGCAGCATTAGCTGTTGTAGCAGCAGAAAAGTAGTTGTAGTGACAGAAAATTAGCTGTAGTAAAGTAAAAAAAAAATTCAAGTATGCATCTTTAAACCCATAAATAAATTAATATCCTATTCGGTACGCATACATAAATATAATTGTAAAATAAAAGAATGAATATATCACCTTTGCTTTGACCTTGCTATCAGCAACAATCTAACGGGGCGAATTAAATCGCAAATGACGAAGCAATTAAGAACTGATCACGGGAATTAAGACGAGCGATATGATTCATTATCCTCATCTCAGCACTGAGTCATGACCCCTAACTCATCGTAGGTTTAAGTCTGTTGTTCTTCATAGTTCAACAGACATCGAACTTGACAGAATCTGTACGGGACAAAAATCGGTCCCAAGTTCCGTAAGACTGTCATATAAATCGTGGAGGAACGTAGGTATTATTAATGTACCCTTTTGCCTTCGTAAGAAATATATGTACTATATTACGACAATGTCAGGTGCTGCAACTCCCAGTGCAACTCATGACGTGCAATAGCATGCGCAACTCACGTGCAACTCAGGTGCGCTTGGATGTTAGTCATCTGTTTTTGGGGTTGCTCTCCCGCGCACCACCTGGTTTTCATTTGTTTTCGTTGGCGCGAATTAATGCCTCCTACTGATTTCATTCCAAGTACTGAATCACTTAGCAGTCGCGATTACGAAAGTTTCCTAGCTGGCGGAGCGAAGCTGACAAACAGTTTCGTTATTCGAGGGGAAATCAATTTGATTTTAGTGAGTGGTTTGGTCAGCTGACGTGACTTGGGAGGAAGGCCGAGATTTCCATTTAAGAGAGACCTGCTGATTAGCGTGGCAAGTGAGAGAAATAAAAGTTGGTCTAAAAAAAACATCATCATAGCAGACTGGACGGATATCGTGAACGCCTTAACGTTAAAAAAATAAATAATCAAAACCAAAGGTTAGTTTTGAAACTGTAATGACCACTAGGCCTAACGAATTTTTGCCCAAGGGAATAGGTGCATAAAAATCAATGGCTAGTACTAAACACGGCGTCCCAAGGAACTTCGCGCCATGTTTAGTACTATAGTAGATTCACATCAACCGTGCATTTGATGTCTAGGCCCGTCCCTTACGACGCTCCTGATTGGCTGTTGAAAAGCCAATCACAGGTCTGGAAACTCTTAGTCTCTCTTGAGAGTTCACATGGGTAGGATCTACTTTCCACCTCTCCATAGGTTCACGTCTTTCAGGAGAGGTGGAACATACAGCATGCCTATGTGAACTTTCGAGAGAGACTGAGTGTTTCCAGCTCTGTGACTGGCTTATCAACAACCAACCAGGAGCGTCGTAAGGGACTGGCCTAGACATCAAATGCATGGTTCATGTGAATCTACTATAGCACGTCGGAGTAGGTGACGCGTAGATATTATCAGAGTCAAAGTATATACTTTGACTCTGGATACTATAACAAACCAAGGCAGCGCCCCCAAAACGACATTCCTCCTTTAAACCGCTGACGACCAGGTCTCGAATCCGCAGATTTTGTTCATGTCTTCTTCTGCCAGAGAGGTTATTTTTTTGTCTCTTGACCTTCTGAATACATACATCGCCGACGTTCCACGGCGGGAAATGTGGGATGATGTGATGAGTGTGATTTGCCACCAAATGCAGTAGGGCTTTGGTGGATATAGCCTTGCTGATGATCAGGCGGATATTGGCACGGAATGATGCAAGCGTTTGTCTACGGACTAGGTGTGTGTTAGTATGAAATGTTCTTCGTAATTTGAAGTAGATGTAATAATTGTAGATATACGTTAACTCACTGAACTATCGCAGTACAAAGTAACAGTATATATAACCTAAGCGCTTCAAGGTGCTTGTAAGAAACAGGGCAATATTCACATATCAACTTGAAAGTTGAATTGATTTTTGTTAACTTAATGAGGGAAACGAGCTCCTGAGTATTCATATGTGTAACCTACGCACTTCTAAGTCCTTGTATGCAACAGTGCGATTGCACTATTGCAATTTGAAAGCATTAAAGAGAGAGAGAGAGAGAGAGAGAGGAGAGAGAGAGAGAGAGAGAGAGAGAGAGAAAATGTACTGTTACAAGAATCATTCTTAATAAGTAAATATAATACAGCTACATGGTAACAACTGCTGTACCAAGGAATAGCCCTCTAAAAGAAATTACATTGAGAGAGAGAGAGAGAGAGAGAGAGAGAGAGAGAGAGAGAGAGAGAGAGAATTATTATTATTATTATTGGGGTATGAACTAATACACTTTCGCAGATTATGATCCCTTTAAGCTACAAAAACACGGCAGAGTACAAATCATACATATTAATATCATCATCATCATTATTATTATTATTGGAGTATGAATTAATAAACTCTCCCAGATTATAATTCTTTTAATTTACAAAAAAACGACATACGCACTAGTCTTGAAAATTATTCAATTTGAACAAACTAACTATACGCGCGTCAAAAATATTCCCAAAGTATCACTTAAAAATTTAGAATTTTTTTATTTTATTTTTATCTTTTATTTATTTTATCAAAGATCGAATTACGAAAAAGGACTAAAGGACTTTAAAGGCTTTAAAGGTAGAATTCGAACCTCCACCCAGAGAAATGTTGAAGTGAAGGATTTTCAAACCTGTCGTAGAGACGGCACAAATGAGAGAGAGAGAGAGAGAGAGGAGAGCCGAGGACGAGAGAGTAGATGAGAAGAGAGAGAGAGAGAGAGAGAGAATCAATCCTTGGCAATAGCGCTCTCATCAAACCTCATGGGGAAAGAGTCTGAGAGAATCTGAAGCCGCGTGAAGGGATTGCAAAAAGCACCTCCCTCTCTCTCTCTTTCTCTCTATCTGACAGAGAGAGAGAGAGAGAGAGAGAGAGAGAGGACTGAAATCGAGCATCAAAACGAAGTGGTGGTCAGCTTCTCTCTCTCTCTCTCTCTCTCTCTCCTCTCTCTCTCTCAGCAATCCTCGCCATGTTGGGAAAAATGATACGCACTCAGGCGCAAAAATAATGGAAATATCCTTGCGGAGATTCGCACACATTATAAGACAGAGAGAGAGAGAGAGAGAGAGGAGAGAGAGAGAGAGAGAGAGAGAGAGAGAGAGAGCGAATGTAGGTATGTGAGGGCATTAATCTATTTCGTCTCTAAATTTCTATTCCTCTAATATGGCCTTTGAACCTCATATGGAAAGATGAAGACAGAAAAGTCCTTGAAAGCTTTTAGTTTATCTTTGAATAAACTAATCTCTGCTAGATACCTCCCTGTTCAAATGAGGTCCTGTTAGCAATTGCATTGATGCGCAGAACAATTTTGCAAGTGAGCATGTTTGATTCATGCTATAATAATAATAATAATAATAATAATAATAATAATAATAATAATAATAATAATAATAATAATGGTTAATTTTTCCTATAGAATACCATATTCTTTGGAAGCTAGAATTTCAAGCCATTGGCCTCTTCGGTGGCTTGTCCCAGTGAATAGGCGTAAGGCCCTCTGAATATAATAATATAATAATAATAATAATAATAATAATAATAATCATGATATAATAATAATAATACTTTGGCAGAAGACCCTCTTTCAGGCAAGTGCTGTTGGAAAGAATGGCAGAATTAAGTGAGTTGATTTTATATATTGTTTTTTTCTATTTTCCTTACAATTCGCTTCTCAGGCTCAGCGATGTTTCTTAGTAACTGGCCAATATTCATATTGGGAATTTTCAAAAGATTATAAATGCTGAAGATAATCTTTTATTTTTATTATAACAGGGTCCTGTTCTAATACAAATAAAAGCTTACCTTCAACATTTATAATTTTTAGAAATTCCCAATATGAATATTGGCCAGTTACTCAGAAACATCGATGAGCCTGAGAACCGAATTGTAAGGAAAATAGAAAAAAAAATATATAAAATAAACTCGCTTAATTCTGCCATGCTTTTTAATAATAATAATAATAATAATGATAATAATAATAAACACACACACGCTCGCACATACACACACGCGTGTGGAATTCTTCCCACGATCACCTTGCGTAACTAACATATAATTAAATAAGGTTACGCAGCGTATGAACTAAAGTGACAAAAGGCGGTGGACTTGCGTAACGTGTTCCCACACGGTTAAGTAATAAGCCTGAAAGGGTGACTCTTTACTTTACATAGATAGATAGATAGATAGATAGACATATACATAGATAGATAGATAGATAGATAGATAGATAGACAGATGGATGGATGGTCAGACTGACAAACAGATAGATGGATACGGATGTCTATCAGGTTCACATACATATTCATCTACGTGAATAATAAATGAATCTACGGGGGTGTCCATAAAGTCCCAGTGCCATTCTGAGCAATAAATACTTGTAGTGGTACTGGGACTTTATGGACACCCTATATCATTCATTTGCATATGCTCCTTTAATGGCATATGATGGAATACCTAAGTATTTTGAATTTAATTTTTTTTATATGATTTTGGGTTTTTCGCTAACAACTTATCTTTTATTTTATTTTATTTATTTATTTTTTGCTAAAAGGGTTTGGAAAAAGTAAATACTGCTCATTTGAAAATGCAAAGGTTCAAAACGAAATCTTATAAAATTTCTTTCCTCTTCGGTATGAGAGAAATTAGGACCAGATTGAGGGATTTTGTGATGGTCTTTTTTTTCTTGTTTAGTTGGTTTAAGTTGTTATCAACCAAGCTTCCCCCACACTTATCTTACAAAAACACATAAATTATATATATATATATATATATATATATATATATATAAAATATATATTTATATATATATATATATATATAAATATTATATATATATATATATATATATATATATATATATATATATATATATATATATATATATATATATAGAGAGAGAGAGAGAGAGAGAGAGAGAGAGAGAGAGAGATTATGAATAAATGTCAACGTACAAATAAAACAGATATCATCCGTATTAAAAATGAAAAAAAAAGGATATGATTTATGTAAAATTCTCCCTATGATACCATTACGACGAACGTAAAGCTTATATAGTACTATGCTGGCCCAGACCACGCAGTACGGTAAGTAGTATACATACCTAATAAAAAAAGAAATCTCGCTGGAAACAGCTCGCTTGGGGGGTAGGGGGGGCGGGCGGGGCAGCGATTCAGGTGGCTATTCTGTTGACCTCGGCTGCAGTCTTGGCCGTAGTGATTAGGCTGAATCGTCTTCTGATGGAATAGATCTCTTTTTCTTTAGCGCTTTGGTGACCTTCCTGGATCATGGACGGAATAATAGTGGCTGGACTCTTCCTGGAAGAACCTGCGAGACGAACTAGCTGCTGGCAGTCACCGAGGGGAGTTCTTTCCAGACAGGACCACGGAAGGAAGAAGAGGAACTGGAAACGAAACGACTTCAACCTTGTTTTTTTGGGGGAACTTGAGGAAGATGGAAAGAAAACGGGATTGCTTTTTATCTGTTTCTTTAAAAAATAAAAACACTGAAGGGATCTTTTTAGACAGGAATAGGAAGGGGGGTAGGGGGTGAGACAGCAAGCAAGCAGCAGGTGAGGGAACTGACAAGAGGGTGGCTGTGAGTGAGGGAAGAGAGAGAGAAGGACCTGTCGGTTCTACGAAGTTGGGAATCCCACTCGAACTGTGACAGCTCAGGCTGCCGCTTTTATGGGGGCCCGTGACGCTGCGGTCACGTGTTCACTGATGATGAAGCGTGGCTCCGCCCACTTCAGAGAAGTCTCCACACACATATACACGTCACTACTGGTTGTGTTTGTTTCTGTTGTGATCATGGCACCAACGAGGTCCGCCGCCGCTAGCCAGTCAGCCAGCGCTTCGGGAATCATGTGGGTGGAAGACCCTCGGCAACAAGTTTATTTATAACCGGACAAGTTTCGTCCCGGGACAGAGAAAAACATCGTATCTGCTGATAAAACTGCATCTCCAGCAATTGACCTTGTCAAGCTAAATGGAGCCTCTATCGCTTCTTGGTGAAGATTAGATTTCGCCAGATCGAATGCGTCGTTGGCAGCAGGCTGTGTATTGTTGCTAGATATTTTATTTGTTTTTGGAAATTTAAGGTCAAAATGTGTAGTACACAACACTGGCTTAATGGTACATATATTTTATTCATATATACATGTATATTGAATTTGTTAAGATTGTTATTGAGAATCAAATAAAAAATGAAAATCTAATAGCTGAACATTAAGGTTTACATGTTAATATTTACTGAAGGTCTGTTGGACCTGTCATGTTTACAAGGTGAAAGCAGCTAGGATCTGAAGAGGCCATGAATGCTATTTCTATGCTATGATGTTCACCTACCAGTATGAAGATTTCCACACAGTGGCAGCTATTTTCCAATATGAAAAATTAACCCCATTCTTTGAAACTTTTATGACCCTGATTCTCCCAAATTCCGACTTCCCTTTCCTTTTCATCTTTAGCTCTTCATTTCGAAATATTTTATTTGGAGTTTTCTCTTTTTCTTAGGATATGTTATCAAGAATCCCCGGACATTCTTTAATAAAAAAAGAAATCTGATACATTCGTTGGAAGGTTTGATAAATGACGATCATCGTAATTGCGCAAGGCTGTTTATAAACTGCTTGTCAAAGAGAAACTGTGGGTTTTCTTACAGAACCAAAGAAAGTAATCATCTCAATAAAACAGCTGCTAGCAAAAAATAAAAAATAAAAAAAAAAAAACTTTTCTTGCAAAGAAGACTTCAATACATGTTTACGAAAAAAATATCTTAGCTTAAGAATAATATTGTATCTGCATTACCTGCATTTTCGGCATCTGACTGATAAGCAAGACCCAAAATTTGACCCAGCGAACTATTTCTCGTGCGAAAGGTCATTCGGTGATTCGAGGTCAAGAGTGCATCCAGAGCTTTTCCATATGAGAATTCGATGAGGATATCCCCCAAAGCGGTCTATTTGAGTCGATATTTTGCGGCCATGATGTAATTTTGCAGCTATATAGGCTGAACGCAGCTGCAAGATATTCCGATAGCGCGTCACAGTTAGCAGAGTATTTAGGCATTGCTGCACTTGACGGGGTAGAATAGAGGCAGGAATTGGACTATAAAGCTTAGGCCAAAGGCCAAGCAAGCACTGGGACCTATGAAAGGGAAATTGAGTGTATAAAAAGGTTTGAAAGATTAACACGAGGAAAACCTCACAGCAGCAGCTGCGCTATGCAAGGAAGATGTTAGTGCGGAGATCTTCGAAAGAAATGAAAGAAGGTGCACCTACAGGGGCCCAAGGGACGCCACAAAGAACCTTAACTAATTCCTACAGTACACCGCTTGAGACGTACTGACGGCACTACACTGCCTGCTGGGAGAAGATTGGAAAAATTCGATGGAACGTCAATCTACCGGCACATATTGGACCCGAAACATAAAGAGGCACTGTTATATTCTCTCATGAGCGAAACGAAAAAACATGAGGATGAAATTGAAAAAAAAGTGTTATAAATGTAATTAAGTGGCATAAAGATTCTTCATCATTTGTAGCCATAATAGAATTTATATCAGGATATACAAGAATAATGATTTATGATATAATGTTATAAATGTAATTGAGTGGGATAAATATTCTCCATCACTTGTAGCCATAACAGAATTCATATCAGGATAGACTAGAATAATGGTTTATGATAAGATTGAAAAAAAGTGTTATAAATGTAATTAAGTGGCCATAAACGAATTTTGGGGGAAATTTTTTTTTTTCATCATTTGTAGCCATCAATAGGAATTTATATCAGGATATACAAGAATAATGGTTTATGATACGATTGAAAAAAAAATAGTGTTATAAATGTAATTAAGTGGCATAAATAGTCTCCATCACTTGTAGCCATAATAAAATTCATATCAGGATAGACTAGAATAATGGTTTAAAAAAGTACTTATAAGTAAAAGCGCAAGAATTATGGCTAAGAAATGATTATACTAAGTAACCTATTCCAGGGACCTGATTCCCGTTAATCATTTGGTAATGTAAGGGAATGGGAGACAATTCCTGTTCCGCAACGACTGAATGCATAATTTAGTCAGTGCCGATAGGGACTTCTAGAGAGAGAGAGAGAGAGAGAGAGAGAGAGAGAGAGAGAGAGAGAGAGACGAACCGGCATTCGTCTGTACATTGCTGTTATATCTGGAGGTCGTTGGTTACACGAGAGAGAGAGAGAGAGAGAGAGAGAGAATTGTAAATAATGTTGTCTACAATGAGCTACTTAAGGTGGGATAAGGAACAAGTATCGTGCCACGAACAAGGATTTGTATCAAGTAGTCAAAAGGAGAGAGAGAGAGAGAGAGAGAGAGAGAGAGAGAGAGAGAGAGAGAGAGAGAGAGAGAACGCTGCTAAATGATGATTCTCAGCAGTGAAAGACAATATTAGAGTAATGATTCTTAGTGATGAACACTATCAAAGTAATGATTCTCAGTGATGAACAATATCAGAGTAATGATTCCCAGTGAAAGGCAATAATGATTCTCAGTGAATGACAATATCAGAGTAATGATTCTCAGTTCCCGAGAGATGAATAAACAGACCCTGATCTCCCCGAGTGATTTCATAATCACGCTGAAGTGTTTTCGTTCGCCCACTGAAGTGATTTAGTGCTGTGCTTGAGGATACTTTACTACTAATTCTCCTTCATAGGTTATTTTAGGTACAATTTTGTGGCAAAGATAAAGACCAACTTACCTTAAAGTACTTTGCAAATTTTGTTGGAAAGAGTAGAGTAATAATAATAATAATGTTCTAAGGGGTCACAATACTAAAAAATGTTGCGAGTTCGAACTCGCAACATTTTTTTTATTAATGTGGAACCTTAGAACATTATATATACTCTCGCGATAGAGAATTTTCCCCAACTAATAATAATAATAATAATAATCCAAAGAAAACTCATAATCACATGAGTCATTAAAATGGGAAAGTAAATCCACAGTACTATACGTGTT
>NC_061101.1:11102238-11129738 GCF_015104395.2 Macrobrachium nipponense | reverse complement strand
GCTTAAGTAGGTCTCCACACTTAGCAGTGATGTCAGGCAACTCCAGCAAGAAAACTGAGTGCCAATGGCTTGTTCCTCTAGGTCTCAAATGACACACACACACATACCCACAAATATATATATATATAATATATATATATATATATATATATATACTATATATATATATATAGAGAGAGAGAGAGGGAAGAGAGAGAGAGAGAGAGAGAGAGAGAGAGATTTCTGACTCACATCAAGGGAACCGATCTGGGTAACCTAAACCAAAAGGCCAGATCGCTACCAAATGACCCACACAGACCAGTCATTCGAAAAACCGGGGTTCGATCCCAACGATGCGAGTCAGAAGTTTATTTGTGTGAAGCACGTTCTCACGTTCTCGTGCGCTGAATAGTTCCGTGGGTGTACACACACACACACACACACACACACACATATATATATATATATATATATATATATATATACATATATATATACATATATATATATATATATATATATACTATATATATATATATATATATGTTTGTGTGTGTTTGTATGCTTTGGAGACCTCGAGACCCGAGACCTTGGCATTGGCCTTGCCCTAGGAACGACGTGACTAAAGATTCTGTCTTGGTCTCCGCGTGTCTTCCGGAACGTCTGCGTGATGTTCGGACAGAAAAGTCACTCTCTCTCTCTCTTTCTCTCTTCTTCTTCTTTTTCTACTTGCCTTCAGCTTTTCCCATTTCTGTTTCTATCAGCCTTCTCTCTCTCTCTCTCTCTCCTCTCTCTCTCTCTCTCTGTAAATATATATTATATATATATATATAATATGAGTATATATAATATATATTTATAACTGAATAACGAAAGTTAGGAAGTGATTTATAAATCCATAAAATAAATGTCTCTGCTCAGTATAAAGGACTTTTTAACGGTCGACAAAGATCTTGCAGACCTTCCCTTCGTTTATTGTTTTTCCTTCGTGGCCATATATTCTCTATATATATATATATATATATATATATATATTATATATATATATATATAGATATACATATACCATACATAAATATATTCCAAGGAATACTTTTAATTTTAATGGCCTGAAATGAAAGCACTTGGCAGAACACAATTTTAAAAGATATGAGAGAGAAGGAGAGAGAGAGCAGAGAGAGAGAGAGAGAGAGAGAGAGAGAGCGAGGAGAGTACAGATTCACTCGAGTAGAAAACCAGTTTTGATGTCAAACCGGAAAAAGTATATTTGTTTCAAAAGAGAGAGAGAGAGAGAGAGAGAGAGAGAGAGAGAGAGAGAGAGAGAGAGAGAGAGTGTACAGCAGCTTCACCCGGCTTTAAAACCCTCTTGATGTCAAACCAGGAACGGTATATTTGTAGCCCAGTCCCAATCGAGTTTTGCATAAACCAGCCTTGCCACAATCCTTTTCTACCTCATGAGATACCAAACCACAGACCGTGGAAAAAGGACACACAGGACAGAAGACCCTAGTCAGACTGGGAACAACAAAAAAAAAAAAAAAAAAAAAAAAAAAAAAAAAAAAAAAAAAAAAAGAGAGAGAAAAAAGAAAAAAAAACCATGAAAAACGACTCCCTGAATAATACAGGTAAGTCAAACCGAGAGGAGATTCCAACAAGACTACATGATAAGAGACATAGTTTATGAAAGAAATAAAAAGTGTTTTATCAAATCATTCTTGTGATCTCACACTATAATATAGGAAGACAGTCTGCAGACGAGGAAGTGGGTATTTGGCCAGTAAGCTCATTGGCTAGAGAGGTCATTTAAGCGTTTTAAGATTCTCCGGGGCACGTTATCTACCCTAGAGCCATCATTCTGTAACAATTTTAAAGGATTATATTTCCAGGACCAACCGAATGCAGAGATTACATGGAGAAACTGCTTCAATGATCTTTTTCGAACTACTTAGATGAAACCATCTTATAGTCTATTCCTAAAGCAATTCTAGTGAAGGTTGTGTGCCTTAATCCAAGGAGATTCTCATGACTTCTTGGGCATAGATGTATGTAACTTACATGGTATGTATACATATATATATTAATTTCATTGTTTTTCACATGAATGCGACACATTTAATAGTATGTAGAAAGTTTTCGTCTTTATTTCAAGATATTTTCATGGTAACAGTAAGTATCGTTGGTTTACATTGGCTGTTGGCATGATCACGGTTGGCATGATCGCGGTAGAGTAACAATAAACAAATAAACAAATAAAGTGTTTTGGAAATGTAAAGGAAGTAACTCCATCAAGTTTTTTTTTACAACTGTCCAGATAATTTAAAAACAAGTTGTCCAATCTGCATAGATCATCATTCAAAGTCATGGTATTCTTTTGTGTTTTTATTATGCATGCCTCAATATTAATTTCTATAGGCATGCTTCCCACGCTTATATAGAATATCCGAATTTTCCACTATTGATATTATGGTTAAAATCTCGCTGGCTTTTAAATGAAAACCTCAATACAGTGTCTGTTCTTACTTCATACCTGTGTTGCTTTAACCTTTCTATGAAGGTTCCCCCGTTTGACAAATGTATACCAAGTTGCAAAGCCTGCATAAGGCAAAATGTTATTTGTGATTAAACTTGAGAGTCATATAAATATACACAAACATTAAATTAATTTCCCATGGGTTCTGAAATGAACCTGTGGAATAAGTTCTCGCCTACCTGGTTACATTAAAATCTAAAAGGAACAAAGAAACATTATGGAAAATAATGGCCGTTATAATCAAACAGGATGATTTAAAACAACGATTGCGTGAAAATATTGGGTCTACATTCCTCGGTCAAACACTAATAATAACATCTATATACATCTTTACCATAGAACAGAAAGCCAGATCTGGCAAAAGTACTTGATGAAAAAAGATCCAGGCTTTATAGGTAGAAGGTTACTTTTATCTGGCCAAAAACATTGCTCGTGAAAAACATTTGATCTGCAATAAATACATCATCCAATAAACACAATTTCGCGAGCTGAATCAAATACATTCGGACCCAGCTAAGAGATAGACACGACACTTCGGGGAAAAATTTGAAAAGGTCATGAAGAGGACATTTGAAAATAAAATGGAGTTTACAAAAAAAATCTTGTCTAGAATAACTTATCAGTTTAAAATTGCCATCATTAATTATCAAACTTTGTAACTATAATCACTCTAAATCACTCGAGGTCTGATGAGAATCTAGCCGACAACATTGGCAGTCTAGTAGCGTGCAAATGCTTCGTTTCAAGATCCAACTTCTCCGTGCAGGCAAAGGGCAAGATCACGGGGAAACAGGCGCTCTAAAAGAGAGCCCACAGCCTATATTATTACACACGTCATTAAATGCCTTATTGTGTCTATCTCTTGGCCTCTTCCCCGCTCGGCACGCTGCGTGCTTTTGCACTTGGCCCAAGATGCGGCGGTTGCGAAACCCTTGCGTCGTCATTATTTCATAAAGTGCGGAGGAGAGACAAGAAGGGTCACGAGATAGCTGCCTATTCAGCGTCGCCGAAATGTCTCGTCTCAAGAGAAAAATGGAGCATATGGGAGACGAACACGTGATTGCTTGGATTTAAATTTTTTTTTCGTCCTTTACGTTTATGCAACTGGTGGGCGGCCACCAAATGCTTTTAGTGCATAATGAATGTCACTGATCTGCTGTTTTCTACTTGAGTTTGAGGTCTGATTTCACAGTGTGGAAATGGATTTTTTTTTTTTGAGTGTGTGGGTCAAATGATTTTTCCATTCCTCTAATAGAGCCAAATAGTACGCGTTAATTGCCGCAAACTACTTTAATCAATAGCTCCCACATGAATCTATTGATTGGATTATCACTATCATTTCCATCGGGCCAAGCAGCTGTTCAGCCTCCACAGATAGATGCGTTTATTTGACGTAGAATTTGACGCACACTCCTTGAGGTCAATAATTAAGATCATAATTATCACTGCCACTACCGTGTCAACGTATAATCGACCGGCCTCTTATATCCAGCAAGTTAGATGTATAAAGAGTTAACACCGAACCGTAATGATAAAAAGAAAAAAAAATAATTTCGATGAACCGGAAACCTAAGGTCGTCTTAAAAAAAAAAAAATTCAAAAAAAAAAAAAAAAAAAAAAAAAAACCGGAACAGTCACCATTTAAGAGAAAGGCAGGCAAGCTGGCTACATGACGTCCTTGCCTTACCCTTTATTAAGCTCTTAAGTTCTTTTCTCTTTCTCTTCTTCCTCTTCTTCTTCTTCTTCAAGTACTTGAGTTAACCGACCAATTAGCGTTGCTTCCAGGAACCTCGGCAGACGGATGCCCTTTTTATGCCAGTTATGCATCACGAGTGAAAAATGAACAATTACACATTTGCAGCGATGGGATATCTTTCAGTGTCTAGAAGAAGCAGCAGCAGCCTTCAAGCTGATAATGTGTTTCTTTGAATCTTTAGTTAATTTTGTTTGTTTGTTTTGTAAGGTGTTTTGACGTTGCATGCAACCGGTGGTTATTCAGCAACGGGACCAACGGCTTGACGTGACTTCCGAACCACGTCGAGATTCGTGAACTTCTATCACCAGAAATACACATCTCTCACCCTTCAGTGGAATGTCCGAGTATCGAACTCGCGGCCACCACCGAGGTGTCAGGCCAAGACCATAACGATCACGCTAGTAAATTGTAAGGACGATGCTCTGTTGTTTTTTTTCGTATGGTTCTGCATCTTAGTAGATATTGAGAAAAATAGAGGACCGTGTTGTTCGCTGTGTTTTTTTATTTTATGTTTTAAGATTTTTAGAATAAAGTTCAGTATCTGGGCTACATATGTTGTGCTTTTCTAAACACGCCCACCAGGCAGCCAGCTGTTGCTAAGCATCTGTCCAAAGCAGAGACATCTGGGACACGTGTAGTGATGCAACATGTGCCTATTTCATTATTCTCAGCCCACTTAGGTGTCATGGTTAAAAAAACACATGTTCTATATCAGTAAAAACATTGCCTTTCATAAAAAATGCTATACATCAGAAAAAAATTGTTCTACATAAAGAAAACTGCTCTATATCAGAAAAGGATTGCTCTACATCAGAACAACATTACTCTGCATAAAAAGCACTGCTCTACATCTTAAAACACTGTAGAGCATATAGGACAAAGCCAAATCAGACAAGTCAAGCACTTTAAAACCAACCTACACTTAAGGAGGCAGATCTCTCAGTTCCTTACATATTCCTCACCCTTCTCCCTCCCCCACCCTCCCCCTCCCTCAAACGTCCCCTTTCAATTTTCTGCCTTTCCTCCTCCTCCTCCTCCTCCTTCTCCTTCCTCCTCCTCCTGTGACCCATCGTTCGTCCACCGTTAATGAACTAAATGGGAAATGGCGCCATGAAACGTCTGGGACACTCGGTTATTTTTGGCTTCCCCTATGGGATATAAATATTATCTGTGCGTTTGTGTGTGTGTGTGTATGTGTGTGTGGTGTGTGTGGTGTGTGTGTATGGCCTGTCACCCAGCTTGGCAGTTTGTTGGGAAACGCTGCAAAAAATTATTCATAGAGATGTTTCATCTCTCTCTCTCTCTCTCTAGTTTTCTTTTGGGAGATCTGAGTTATTATTCAAGATAACTTTATAGATTTTTCTGTTATATGTTTCTCTCTCTCTCTCTCTCTCTCTCTCTCTCTCTCTCTCCAGTCTTTTTTTTGTGAGATCTGAAAACCTAAGAATACTTGTAAGGGTGTCATGACAGTTATTATTCAAGGTAAATTTAGCTTTATCTAATTTTCTGTTATAAGTCTCTCTCTCTCTCTCTCTCTAGGGGCAAAATACATTAGTGCATGTATAACTGATAACATTTCTTCATTTTTAATAGATATCAGGAATAGGAATGATAATAAAACGTATTATATGATATTAGCGACCATTCATACGAAATATATTACTACATCAAAATCATTTAGCTTGTAAACTATCTCATTTGCAATTTCGAAATATATTCATGTCCTAATCACATACAGCATTACAAAGAGCTGTTGGTAATGATAACACCAAGTCCATGGAAAAACCTTGACGAATTCTCTGAAACCTAAAATAATTATCTGAAAATTCACATACGCACACAAACACACACACACACACACACACACACACACACGAGAACGTTCACTGGTGGCATTTCGACACTTGAGAATTCTTTGTGAAAGTATAACTGAAGTGACCTTTCATACAGTCTTTGGAAATTACTGGGTGAAGTTCTCATGTACTAAATGGCGTACATCACGTTTGAGACAGCATATATAATGCAAATCTATTTAATGCTCATACACATACATACATTCATTATATATATATATATATATATATATATATATATATATATATATATATATACGTATATATATACATACATACATACATATATATATATATATATATATATATATATATATATATATATATATATATGTACGTATGTATATATACGTACAGTAAATAAATTCTCCTGTTAGAACAGGATACGTCTCAAGTATAAAAAGAAAAACCCATAAAAACACTGGTTTAAACCTAAGGAATATATTTCGGTTGACTGACTTTCCCCCTTATCAAAGTAGATATACGTGATGTACACACACACACACACACATATATATATATATATATATATATATATATATATATATATATATAATACTAAACAGGACCTCATTGATACTTGACATGTATATATATATAATATATGTATGTCTATATATATCATTATTATTATTATCATCATTCATAAACACGAACCCTTTTTATATGGAACAAGCCCACCATAAGGGCCACTGACTTTAAATTCAAGCTTCCAGAGAATTTGGATTTCATTAGTAAGAGTAATGAGAAATACAGAAAGAAATTACCCATTAGAAAGAAAATAAATAAATAGATAAAAATGAAAATACACTGAGAATTGCTTTAGGCACAGTTTCATCTCTCCTAGTTGCAGCCGTACGTTTTGCAATATATTTAATTTTGTCAACTGTTTCTTTGAGACGTTTGTTCATACTGACAGCCAGACAGTTCCTGAAATCGTCCCATGATTAAACCTTAATTATACGTCAGTATACAATCATTTGCCACATTCTATCTACAAAATTAAATAAACTAAAGTAAACATATTAAAGATATTACATACTGTACGCGGATTTGTAATGAGAATATCCTAATGATATTCAGAGACTCTTCATTTATGTATAAGCTTGAGTGCTTTACCAGGTCAAAGAATTATTTGAGGTAGTTTGACCTACCTTCCAACATTCAATTTATTAGGTCAAAGGTTCATTGTCGGCAGTGTGACCTACCTTGTACGAATTGTAGATACTCGACCATCTGTCTGGTTGATAAACAATCGTTTTGAGAGAGAGAGAGAGAGAGAGAGAGAGAGAGAGAGAGAGAGAGAGAGAGAGACTTCCTTCCCATACTGAAGTTAGACAAACGGTTGCCGGAGAAAACGGAACCTTTTCAACGGGAACTAAAATAAACCAAGACGTAAAAAACGGAAAAGCACAACTGCTGGAATGAAAACACCAGCCGATAAGTAAACACGACGAACAGTTAACATGAAGAGAGAGAGAGAGAGAGAGAGAGAGAGAGAGAGAGAGAGAGAGAGAAGGGTCCTCTCTGTCAAGTGGGGAACAAGCGAGAGAGAGAGAAAGAGACAGAGAAAAAGAAAGAGAGAGGGGGAATTTATGACAATGGAAAGGGAAACAGAAAAGAATGAACGAGCACAAAGTTAGCGAAGCTTCTGCTGGTTCATGAGGCTTCACAGAGTCTCCCCCATCCCCCCTCCCCTGCCCCCTCTCACAAAAAGATCTCCTAACCCCCCAACAACCATTCCCCAAGTCGCTGTTCACTGTACCTGAAAAGCAGGTTCACATTTGCCAGTGTTGACTCTTCCCCCTTTGGAGCAATGTGCGAGGAGGAGGAGGAGGAGGAGGAGGAGGAGGAAAATGTTCAGAATGGAAAGAAAATAAGGCCCTCCTCGCATAAAGGAGGAACTGAATGACAACGCCCGAACTACATTTGACAAACACAGATGTTTTGGCACCCACGAGATGTCGACGAAGGCATAAAACTATATTCATTTTATATCTTTTCGCTCTCCTCGAATTCGGAGAACCACTTTTTGTTGACAGAAATAGACAACAGCTAAAGTTACGAAATTATATTCACTTTCATGCTTTCTGTTTCGAAGGAAAATGTGTCAATGCCAACCGTATGTAAATGAAGTAAACAGCTAAATGATAAATATAGCAAAGAAATCATATTTAAAAAAGAAAAAAAAAATTTCTTTTCCTACACGGAAAGAAAAACTTTTACAGAATGTACTTAAAAAATAAAAAAGCAACGCGTTCTTATAAAGGAATCATAAAAATGCAAAGCGTATTCAATTATGGTAAACAACTAGTAAATGATAAATATGAGAAAAAAACATATCACATTTTCAATTTGTCTTCTTCCAGGACTTAAAGCATAATTTATTGAAGAATAAAGAGGAATAAATAACTTATAAAAATAAAATTTTTGTTTTTTTCCAAAGGAAATATATATATATATATATATATATATATATTATATATATATATATATATATTTATATATATATATATATAATATAATATATATATAGATATATATATATATATTATATATATATTAAATATATATATAATATATATATATATATATATATATGCAGATGGGTATGAAAACGATGTTAAAAGAAAAACCTTCCAAGACACAAGGGTAAACTTTCTCCAGAGGATACAAAGGAATACATAAATGTACTTATATAAAGGAATTCAGGCCCTTTGACTTGGCTCTGCATTCACCATACCAAGGAACCGCGGTAAACATGACACCAGAGACGAGAGGAGATGTTTCCACTCTATTTTTGTCCTCGAAAAGGGTTTCCATCTATACAGATGGAACACAAAACAGCGCAGTATTGGTACGAGTGAAAATCCTTACCGTCCGGTTTTATGAATTTCAAGAACATAACACAAACTATATACATACATATATATATATAGATATATATATATATATATATATATATATATATATATATATATATATAGATATATATATATATATATACAGACATACATACACAAACACAACACTACACAAGCAAAATATACAAATATATATATATATATATATATATATATATATATATATATATATATATATATATATATATATTAATATATTTATACGCCAAACGTTTCCCTTTACAAGGGGTGGCCGCCATGAAAATAAAAGACAACCGTTACTGGCCCCTGGCATCCTTAAAATGATGAATCACGGATGAAATCACTGTGCAGAAAACTTCCAGAACACCAACCGCTTTACACGCCTTTAGGAAACCTCATGGAGCAGTAAGTTAAGTTAGACAAACGGTTGCCGGAGAAAACGGAACCTTTTTTCAACGGGAACTAAAATAAACCAAGACGTAAAAAACGGAAAAGAACAACTGCTGGAATGAAAACACCAGCCGATAAGTAAACACGACGAACAGTTAACATGAAGAGAGAGAGAGAGAGAGAGAGAGAGAGAGAGAGAGAGAGAGAAGGGTCCTCTCTGTCAAGTGGGGGAACAAGCGAGAGAGAGAAAGAGACAGAGAAAAAGAAAGAGAGAGGGGGAATTTATGACAATGGAAAGGGAAACAGAAAAGAATGAACGAGCACAAAGTTTAGCGAAGCTTCTGCTGGTTCATGAGGCTTCACAGAGTCTCCCCCCTCCCCTGCCCCCTCTCAGATCTCCCCCCTCCCCCCCAACCCCCCAACAACCATTTCCCCAAGTCGCTGTTCACTGTACCTGAAAAGCAGGTTCACATTTGCCAGTGTTGACTCTTCCCCCTTTGGAGCAATGTGCGAGGAGGAGGAGGAGGAGGAGGAGGAGGAAATGTTCAGAATGGAAAGAAAATAAGGCCCTCCTCGCATAAAGGAGGAACTGAATGACAACGCCCGAACTACATTTGACAAACACAGATGTTTTGGCACCCACGAGATGTCGACGAAGGCATAAAACTATATTCATTTTATATCTTTTCGCTCTCCTCGAATTCGGAGAACCACTTTTTGTTGACAGAAAATAGACAACAGCTAAAGTTACGAAATTATATTCACTTTCATGCTTTCTGTTTCGAAGGAAAATGTGTCAATGCCAACCGTATGTAAATGAAGTAAACAGCTAAATGATAAATATAGCAAAGAAATCATATTTAAAAAAAAAAATTCTTTTCCAACACGGAAAGAAAAACTTTTACAGAATGTACTTATAAAAATGCAACTCGTTCTTATAAAGGAATCATAAAAATGCAAACCGTATTCCATTATGGTAAACAACTAGTAAATGATAAATAGATAAAAAAATTCACATTTTCAATTTGTCCTCTTCCAGACTTAAAGCATAATTTATTGAAGAATAAAGAGGAATAAATAACTTTATTATAAAAATAAAATTTTTTTCAAAGGAAATATATATATATATATATATATATATATATATATATATATATATATATATATATATATATATATATATATATATATATATATATATATTTATATATATATATATATATATATATATATATATATATATATATATATATATATATATATATGCAGATGGGTATGAAAACGATGTTAAAAGAAAAACCTTCCAAGACACAAGGGTAAACTTCCTGAGGAGTACAAAGGAATACATAATGTACTTATATAAAGGAATCAGCCCTTTGACTTGGCTTTGCATTCAACCATACCAAGGAACTTCGGTAAACATGACACCAGAAGACGAGAGGAGATGTTTCCACTCTATTTTTTGTCCTCGAAAAGGGTTTCCATCTATACAGATGGAACACAAAACAGCGCAGTATTGGTACGAGTGAAAATCCTTACCGTCCGGTTTTATGAATTTCAAGAACATAACAACAAACTATACATACATATATATATATATATATATATATATATATATATATATATATATATATATATATATATATATATATATATATATACAGACATACATACACAAACACAACACTACACAAAGCAAATATACAAATATATATATATATATATATAATATATATATATATATATATATATATATATAATATATATATTTATCGCCAAACGTTTCCCTTTACAAGGGGTGGCCGCCATGAAAATAAAAGACAACCGTTACTGGCCCCTGGCATCCTTAAAATGATGAATCACGGATGAAATCACTGTGCAGAAAACTTCCAGAACACCAACCGCTTTACACGCCTTTAGAAACCTCACGAGCAGTAAGTTAAGCCCCACGAGGCGCAGTGCGTCATAAAACCACGTGAAAAAAATGAAGAGTAAGAATAGAGCGATGAAATAAAACAATACAATATTTATAAAATCTTTGTTTACGTGTCCCTCGTCCAAAAAGCATAAACATAAACATAAACACGCGCCTGCGCAGTCGGGCATTGCTTTTGGCGCCGCGTCGTCCGCAACTCAATAATGACACGGCTGTCTGTCTGAGGGGTTAATTCAACTGCCCAGAGGCGCGTATCTTTAACCTCTACAAACGCACAAGAGCCATAAGTCACGCGCTTAGAGTTCGTTAACACCGTACTGTTATTTTTCACTTGTTCTAACATTCGTCCTTATCTGGAAAATTAATGTCATCTTCAGCAGCTGCAAAGTCATTTTGCGTTTTTGGATTTACGTGAGATGTCGCCCTTTTTCTTTTTTTTTCTTTTTCGTCGCTGTTATTTTACGGTTTTTTTTTTTCTTGAATGACGTTATTATATCTCAGAGCCTTGCTATTTCTATCTTGCTTTGCAAAAGCTAGTATATATATATACCTAAAAATATCTAAATTGAAATGTTTCAAGCTTTTTTATGTTTAATTTTTTGTCCTTTTTTAGGCCATTTTATAAGTATTTTTGAAACATCCAACAAGATGAAAAAACTCTCAAAAATATTTTGCAAAAGTTGAAATATTTTTTAACAAGATATGAACCTTCATTTACGAAAGCACAACTACACATAACTTTCTCTTGCTAAATTATGACTAAATACGAGCGTCCATCCTACAGAGTTACAACAACTAAATATATAAGCCTTCGCTGACAGAATTACCGCTAAATCTAAGCTCAGGTCGAACCAAAGACAAGAAATTGAATTCTGTGGGGCAGAATAATCACAGCCACAGAAAAGGGAAAAAACTGACAAACTCATAAACTACAGGTATGTTTAAGTTTTTTTTTTTTTTTTTTTTTTTTTAAGGAAATCGGTTGCTTCCTGGATATAAAATTTAGGCCAAGCGCTGGGACCCATGACAATGTCACTCACTGTTTTAAAAAGTATTCTAAGTCACCTCAGAATATCTTTACATTTCGGTTTTTCTCATGGATAGCAACATCAAGAAATGCAAAGGAATTTTACACATATCAGAGTAAGAAAATACCTAAAGAAATGACTCTGGAAGTGAGAGAAAATATGGTAGAATGACAAAAGAAGGTCGAGATGAAATAGAGATGCGATTTCTACCGCTATGTAGCAGTCCTTCGTCAATGATCTAAAAATACAGTCGAAACCGGTCTGGGCCTACATCCGTTTTCCATTTGTTCACTTGCGTATTGATGTGCGATGCATAAATTGCATAAATCCCGTGTTAATATGATTCATATATATATATATATATAGATATATTATATATATATATCCATATATATATATATATAAAAAGATATATATATATATATATATATATATATATAGATATATATATATATATGTATATATATATATATATATATATATATATATATATATATACATATAATTTATATATATATTTGCACAAATATATATATATAAATTGAGTACCACAAAAAAAAAAATAATACATACCACAACACTCCCCATTTCGAAATGTGACCTGGCTTAATGTTAGTGACCTAATAATATCGCAAACCCCCCAACCCCCCCCCACTGGTAATCAGACCGAAGATGAGGTATATAGGTCTGTATTTGGTCTCTCGGTCTGAGGAGGTCGGCCAAATTAGCCTCTCGCCGAAGAGCAACGACAATATCGAGAGCTGGGAGATTTGTCGCACCCAACACCTGGCGCTGAATGTCTCAGTATTTAGGAGCCCGGGATCCGAAGAATGGAAATAAAGAAGAAGATGGAGAGTTTTTTTTTTCAATTTTTAATTCAAAGTTCGTTCCTGATGAAAAACGGTCGAAGTTTCGCGCGTTTTTCGCGCGATTTCGAGGCGGTAAAAACCTTGGTTATAGTTAACTGTATCTAATTTCTCTTGGTGGCCCTGTCACCCTCCCTAATGTCTGTCTGTCTGCATGTATGTCTGTCTGTCTGTCTCTTTACACATACAAACACACTCACACATATATTATATATACACATATGTACATTCGTAAATGTCACTTGAGTCGTATCATTTCCATATCATAACAAGTCAATCGACTATTCCATGGCACTGCGATGCCCAGGAGCGTTTTGTAAATGTTCACGTAGAGGCCAATGCTGGGGAAATTATGTGCACAGGGAGGTTCATCCACGATTTGGATAATATATATATATATATATATATATATATATATATATATATCACTATACATACATACATGTATACACATAACATTCGAAACCAAAAAAAAAAAACCTTGAGACCACTTTCCCTAAAATCCTCGCGCCAGACACAAAAAAAAAAAAAAAACAAAAAAAAAAAAAAAAAAAAAACAAAAAAAAAAAAAAAAAAAAACTACGTTCACTGATCTGCCGTCGTATCGGGAGTTAGGGGGGGTTGGAAGGGGGGGGTGTTATAGCAGTTGTCAGTCATTAACAGAGACTCATAGAGCATTTATTGTTGATGTGACTCATTACACCTTGATTGTCTCCACCTGGTGCTCATTAATGACGTGACGATGCGCCATACT
Organism: Macrobrachium nipponense; assembly: GCF_015104395.2. Classification (NCBI taxonomy): domain Eukaryota; kingdom Metazoa; phylum Arthropoda; class Malacostraca; order Decapoda; family Palaemonidae; genus Macrobrachium; species Macrobrachium nipponense. Next base: position 11,115,761 of record NC_061101.1, on the reverse strand, counting down.
GGATGCTGCTGATAGGTGCCGACTTAAAAATGTTCTTTTTTTAAATTAGCTATTATTGGTGGTGTAGATTTATGCACAGGTTAGTTTCATATATATACATATATTAGACATACATGCATGTATATACATGTGAGTGTGTAAGTATAAATATACATCCATCTTGAGTTAGCGGTCAGGAAGATTCTCGACAGTGATGACGTCACGAATAAAACTCTACGGAGTCTTCACATACAAGTACAAGAGAACGCTCGTGAGGAGGTGTAATATAATTGAAAATCAAGTTACATTATTATCTTTTACTACTACATTCGGAATATATATACTGTTGCTCTTTGTCACTTTATTTTCCCTGTATATTTAACCATTGGAACTTTCAAGAAAATTATGTTTATTTATATGCATGTGTAATGTGTATAAATATACGTATATAAGGTACATTATATATATATATATATATATATATATATTATATATATATATATATATATATAAAAAATGTATATATATTATGTGTGTATATATATATATATTCATATATATATATATATATATATATATATATATATATATATATATACATATATATATAATATACACATATACTCCTTTGTTCCTTTCCCGAAAATAAAACAAACGACAAATGCCTGCGTTTTGCTTTAAGTGATTATAATTATCAGTCCCATTCATCTTCCTCAAGCAATTACTTCTTGATTATCTCTTCTCGTCTTAGAGTTTTCCTTTTAGGACTTTTATTTGCATTACGTCATTTGTTTACGAATTATATGCGTTTCATTTATTTAAAGGATTTCGGTTTTCATTGTCATTCTAGTATATCCTTAATTTCTTTTTTTTGCATAAGGATTATCGTTGCAAATTATTGCAACAGCAATAAAATAACACAAAAATCTACAATCCATTGCATTTCATGGACAATAAAGACAAATTTTGTCGTATCAAAAATATAATAATAATAATAATAATAATAATAATAATAATAATAATAATAATAATAATAATAATAATAATAATTAATTAACCATCTGATGTTCATGGACGACATCAAGCTGTATGGTAAGAGCATCAGGGAAATATATACCCTAATCCAGACTGTAAGGATTGTATCTAGGGACATCAGTATGGAGTTTGGAATAGAAAAATGTGCCTTAGTCAACATACAAAAGGGCAAAGTAACAAGGACTGAAGGGATAAAGCTACCAGATGGGAACAACATCAAACACATAGATGAGACGGGATACAAATACCTGGGAATAATGGAAGGAGAGGATATAAAACACCAAGAGATGAAGGACACGATCAGGAAAGAATATATGCAGACTCAAGGCGATAATCAAGTCAAAACTCAACGCCTGAAATATGATAAAAGCCATAAACACATGGGCAGTGCCAGTAATCAGATACAGTACACGAAGCCACAACTTCGCAGCATAGACCAGAAAACAAGGAAACATATGACAATACACAAAGTACTACACCCAAGAGCAAATACGGAGAGGACTACTAAGCATAGAGGATTGCGTCAACATCGAGAACAGAGCACTGGGGCAATATCTGAAAACCAGTGAAGACGAGTGGCTAAAGAGTGCATGGGAAGAAGGACTGATAAAAGTAGACGAAGACCCAGAAATGTACAGAGACATGAGAATGACAAACAGAACAGAGGAATGGCACAACAAACCAATGCACGGACAATACATGAGACAGACTAAAGAACTAGCCAGCGATGACACATGGCAATGTCTACAGAGGGGAGAGCTCAAGAAGGAAACTGAAGGAATGATAACAGCGGCACAAGATCAGGCCCTAAGATCCAGATATGTTCAAAGAACGATAGACGGAAATAACATATCTCCCATATGTAGGAAGTGCAATGCGAAAAATGAAACCATAAACCACATATCAAGCGAATTTCCGGCACTCGCACAGGACCAGTACAAAAAGAGGCATGATTCCGTGTCAAAAGCCCTCCACTGGAGCCCGTGCAAGAAACATCAGCTACCTTGCAGTAATAAGTGGTACGAGCACCAACCTGAGGGAGTGATAGAAAACGATCAGGCAAAGATCCCCTGGGACTATGGTATCAGAACAGATAGGGTGATGCGTGCAAATAGACCAGACGTGACGTTGATTGACAAAGTCAAGAAGAAAGTATCACTCATTGATGTCGCAATACCATGGGACACCAGAGTTGAAGAAAGAGAAGGGAAAAAATGGACAAGTATCAAGATCTGAAAATAGAAACAAGAAGGATATGGGATATGCCAGTTGGACAAATTGTACCCATAATCATAGGAGCACTAGGCCACGATCCCAAATCCCTGAAAAGGAATCTAGAAAAAACTAGAGGCTGAAGTAGCTCCAGGACTCATGCAGAAGAGTGTGATCCTAGAAACGGCACACATAGTAAGAAAAGTGAACCCTGAAGGTAATGATAGAAAACGATCAGGCAAAAATCACCTCTGGACTATGGTATCAGAAACAGATAGGGTGATACGTGCAAATAGACCAGACGTGACGTTGATTGACACCAGAGTTTGAAGAGAAAGAAAGGAAAAAAATGGAATAAGTGTCAAGACCTGAAAATAGAAATAAGAAGAATATGGGATATGCCAGAGGAAATTGTACCCACAATCATAGGAGCACTAGGCACGATCCCAAGATCCCTGAAAAGGAATCTGGAAAAACTAGGGGCTAAAGTAGCTCCAGGACTCATGCAGAAACGGCGCACATAGCAAGAAAAGTGATGGACTCCTAAGGAGGCAGGATGCAACCCGGAACCCCACACTATAAATACCACCCAGTCGAATTGGAGGACTGTGATAAACCCAAAAAAAAAAAAAAAAAAAAAAAAAAATCATAATAAATAAATAAAAATGATAATAATAAACGTTAGCTTCCAGGAAATCCTGAATTATAGGTATTAATTTAACATCAGAAAAACACACGATTCTCTTTCATTATGTTTATTTGAACAAGAAGACAAATACAGCATCTGCTATTGCTACTAAAGAGCAACATTGCTACTAAATAGCAAAATTGCTGCTAAAGAGCACCATTGCTACTAAATAACAAAATTGCTGCTAAAGAGCAACATTGCTACTAAATGGCAAACTTGCTACTAAAGAGCAACATTGCTACAAATAGCAAACTTGCTACTAAAGAGCAACATTGCTACTAAATAGCAAACTTGCTACTAGAGCAAAATTACTTCTAATGAGCAACATTGCTACTAAATAGCAAAATTACTTCTAAAGAGCAACATTGCTTCTAACTAGCAAAATTGCTACTAGAGAGCAAAGTTGCCACTAAAGAGAAACAATGCTACTACAGAGCAACATTGCTACTAATGAGCAACATTGTTACTGAAGAGCAACATTGCTACTTTGAAGCAATATTGCAACTAAAAAGCAAAGTTGCCACTAATGAGCAAAATTGCTACTAAAGAGCAACCTTCCTACTAAAAAGCAAAGTTGCCACTAAAGCGCAATACTGCAACTAAAGAGCAACTTCGCTACTAAATAGGAAAGTTGGTACCAAAGAGCAAATTGCTACTAAAGAGCAAGCGAAATTGCTGCAACATTGCTATGAAGTAGCAACATTGCTACTAAAGAGCAACATTATATCCCTCTGCCACGACGGCCTGCAAAATGAAGCACGTACATTATATCACGTGCTCACGTGCATACATACACATCCTTTGGTGTGTGAGTGCAAGGCTTATATGTTAAGAGTAACAAGATCACTTTGTTTTTGGGGTATTTACAAACAAATTAAAAGCAGCTATACACATATAAAAGCGTCTGTTTCCACTGACAGTGCAAAATGATTTTCCTACAGTTATCTACGCTAACAAATGATGCTTTTTGCAACTGCACAAGCATCACGAGCATTAGCAACAACGATCCACACAAAAAAATGATTTTTTGTTGCAAGCTGTTGCAATACACTATTGTTTTTTGTTGTTGTTGTTGCGAATTCTTGCAATATGTTCATGAATATCACAGGCTCACTTGGTAACACTACTGGTAACTTAATTCTAATCAGCTTTCTGGAGAAAATGCGTTGCAGAGCTCGAAGTCAACAGACGAAACTTCGTGTGGGGGATTTTATTTGCATTTTTTTTTACATTTTTTTTTCTTTTTACACAGGCAGTTCTGTACTCTTGGTGGTGACCTTGGCCTATTACGTTATCTTGGTGAACTAGATGCGTTGAAAGTTGATGCTCTTGGTGAGGTGATGGGACCTTTTACATTTAAGAGCTGGTGATTTACATGAGCTGAAGATAAGAGGAACTTTTTACATAAGAACACATGAATTTGCATGTTTAGAAGTTCATGTAAAAATAACACTATTTTGAAGATAATAAATCATTAAAAAAAATGTCCATATCACCCAAATGTTAGTTTAGAAAAATTACATCATTATCTTATGGAAACCAGATTAAATGTCCTATATTACAAAAATTACATCAATATCTTATGGAAATCTGATTAAATGTCCTATATAACAAAAATTACATCAATATCTTATGGAAACCTGATTAAATGTCCTGTACTAATCAAATGTCAGATTTTAAAAAATTACATTATCTTCTTATGGAAACCGGATTAAATGCCCTGTATTAATCAAATGTCAGATTTAAATTACATTATCTTCTTATAGAAACCAAATTAAATGTCCTATACTAATCAAATGTCAGATTTAAAAAAATTACATTATCTTCTAATAGAAACAAGATCAAATGTAAGAGTACAAAGATTAACCAGCTTAAATGTCCTACTAATCAAACGTCAACAAAAATTAACCAGCTTAAATGTCCTTTACTAATCAAATGTCAGATTACAAAAATGAAATAATTATTCTATACTTGAAAACATATTCTCTGTGAAGATACCTCCAACTTCAAGAAATCCTTGTGAACACAATAACTGCTTTCGACGCGACATGACATTTCCAAACTTGGCATTAATTTTACGCTCTCTTGGCTGGAAAAAAAATGAAAAAAATAAAAAGGAGTAAGCTTCAATAAATTTATTGCTTGATGAGACGTTGATTCCTTAATTACACGGATTAGGAGGAGGGCGGATTTGGAAGAGGTGGGGGGGAGGGGGAACCGCGGAGATTGGTTTATGTGACATCTTCTTAGGCAGAAATAAATCCATCGATATGTTTTTTTTTTTTTTCAGACGAATTATGGTCATAAAGCACTCCATCGTGTTATATTAAAAAGCTTAATTCATGGAAGCCATGTATATATATATATACGTTACCCACACACACACACACACACACACACACACACACACTACACATATATATATATATATATATATATATATATATATATATATATATATATATAAACATACCACACCACACAAACAATACACACACCACACACACACACACACACACAATATATATATTTATATATATTTTATATATTTATTTTATTATTATATATATATATAATCACACACACACACCACACACATATATATATATAGGGATATATATATATATAATATATATATATATATATATATATATATATTTAATAATTGTATTAGTGTTAAGCACTCAAAAATATTACACTAATAAACTAAATTCATATTGAGCATTCAACACTTATATAAAATAATCATGTTGATTTTAAAAACCACAAAATACATTACTCAAAAACTAAATTCACATTAAGCACTACAAAATTTATATTTAAAAAACTGTAACATTAAGAAAATAAATTCACACTTAGAAGTCCCCAAATCTTATATGAAAAACGATATTTTTATTCAGCGCTCCAAAGTGTTACACAAATATAAAAAACCTTTATTCATATCAAACACTCCTCAATGTCACACTACCTTATTGATAAATCAGAATTCTGTAAGATATCAATTCTGTCGGATAACTTGAAATTTGACAAAACTCAGTAGCTAAGGGATTTTGTCAAAATATTTGACTACAACAATTGTGTGATTTAAATGGACGATTTTAAGAGAGAGAGAGAGAGAGAGAGAGAGAGAGATAAAAATACAAACGTTAGGTCATCGACAAGATGGCACAGCTAGTCAACTCTGTGAGAGAGAGAGAGAGAGAGAGAGAGAGAGAGAGAGAGAGAGAGAGCATAATATAAGTTATCCCCACCCCAGTTTTAGTTCCTCTTCGTGGACTGCTATTTTTTTCTGTATCTGTCTCTACTTCACGTTTTCTTTCTAACGTAAATGAATATGAATAACATGTATGAATATGTATAAATATGTATTGATATGAATATGAATAACTAAAAATAGTCACATTTCTTCCATCTCCTTCTCGAGATTATCAAGAATATATCCCTTTTCTTTTCTGTCATCTGAGATTAGTGGGTAAACCCCCTAAGAGGGGGGGGGGGGGTTCGTCGTCCTTCGTATTGCATATTGTATGGCATTCATCTTGATTTATAAAACCCCGAAACTCGGTCTCTCATTTTTTGATGGGATGGTTTTCACCTTTTCGTTCCCGGTGAAAAACACAAGGTAAAGTCTAATATATCCTCGGTGGAATGCAAAAGACCTGGCTCTCTCTCTCTCTCTCTCTCTCTCTCCAAGAATAATAAGGTAAGCCCACTTATAAAAAGTTGATCAACTTTTTTTCCTCTCCTCGTTGAAGTGTTAATTCAGGTGGAAACTCTCTCTCTCTCTCTCTCTCTCTCTCTCTCTGTTCTCCCCTCTTCGTTTACCTTCCAATCTCTCCATCTAATTGTTTTTTCTTATCTTCTTGTTCTGGAAAATATCTACCTGCCTTGTCGTCATATTTTGACATATGAAAAATGTGTTTTTATATATATATATATATATATATATATATATATATATATATATATTATATATATATTAAAATATATTTATATTATTAGCAAAGTTGACCCTTACAGCCCTCAAATAAATATTTTAAACGAAATGTCTATTAATAATCTTACATTTAATGAAGTCTTTTAGTTTTTATATATTAGCTATTCCATTTCCTTTTAAAACAAGTATATCACTGACCATGTAAAACAGTTAGTCTGTATGTAATATAACTCATGAGAGGATTCATTTTAGTTATATGTAATTGCGAAAAGTAACTAATCAATCAAATGATCTAATGTAACAATGCAGTATAATGAGAGAGAAAAGCGGGTAGAATGCACGGTTGGTTTGTTTTTCAGACAGACTACAAGGAAAGAATTAAGCCGGAATGATAAGAGTCCTTAAGATATATATATATATATATATATTATATATATATATATATATATATATATATACCTATATATAAATTTAAAAACGAAACCCAGTTGAATATTTCATCTAGAAACCCCCAAAACAAAACAGAGAAAGTAAATTTCAACGAGTCTGCTCCCCTCTATGAAGTGTTTATGCGATGCAGTTCATTGGAATTCGATGGTTCTTGACGGTTTAAAATAATGAAAATACGTTATTTGTTTAAGAAATGAGAACTACAGTAAGAAATTACAACGGGGGAGAATTCAGTGGTTTCTCGTTTTATGCTAATACTTATTGGTTTACATTTATGGTTTATTTATCATGATTATTTATGAATTTATATATATATATATATATATATTATATATATATATATATATATATACATATATATATACACATATAAACGTATACATACACATATACACACACATTCATACATACATATAATAATATATATATATATATATATATAGTATATATATATATATATATATATATATATATATATATATATAGACTAACGTAAACACGTATGTATGTATTTATGTGAGTTTGTAGTTTCCCCAAAATAATAAATCATAAATAAATACGTTTGTATTTATGTGAGTTTGTGGTCTGTGTTTCCTACAAAAGTAAATAAGTTAACAACAGATCCATAAAAACAAAGACAGTAATTGTTCTAGAACTGTGATAACGCTGGATAAAACAACCTTACCAAAGACATGACGCCACTTTGAAGCAATATAATTATACAGAAAAGAACATAACAGATCTCAAATGCAACGAATTCAGCCTACCTTTCTATTTATAGTTTTTTCTACAACCAAAAATAACAACAAGAACCACAACGAAGCCTTGGATATCATAACAATGGGTTTAATGACGAGCAACTGAAAAAAGACTGTGTTTAGATTAAAGATAAAAAAAATCAACCAATTATTATCATTACTGATATTAGTACAGCTTTTGATATCACTGATTTCAAACGCCAATACTTTTTTCCCCTGATTACATGACAGCAATGTAATTAAAATTCTTTTAAGTTATTCTGGGGATAGACTTTCTGTTCCTCGTAATCCTACTTAAGAATGAGAAAATGTAAATGAATTTCACGAAAAGTGGATATTAATTATACATGGTAATCAATGCTTTGTTACAATGACGATTTTCTTTTCTTAATTCTTTTTTTTTTGTATAATGATAAACAGGAATAACAGTGTATCTTTTGATGATAAGAAAATAATGCAACTGATAAAATATTACGACGTGGAGATTTTTCGTTCATTGTCAAGATATCCATCCTTCACTCTCAACAAAATATTTGGATGATTATGAATGAATAATGACTCCTTTTTCACAATCGTGAATCACTGTCCTTGATCCACCAAAGCAGCCTGTACTACCTGTAACCTGTAAGTCATACTGCCTGTGACCTGTAATTCACGCAACCTCACCTGTAACTTGTAATGCGCAGTGTCTATTACCTGTATTACACACTGCCTGTAACCTGTAATTCACACTGCTTGTGACCTGTAATTCACACTGCTTGTGACCTGTAATTCACACTGCTTGTAACCTGTAATTCCCTGTAACTTGTAGTACATACTGTATGTAACCAGTAATACACTCTACCAGTAGCCTGTAGTACAAAGTACCAATAACCTGTAATCCACCGCACTGCCTGTAACCTGTAATTCAAAATAATTGTATTACAGACTGCCTGTAACCTGTATTACGCACTGCCTTTAACCTGTAATACAAACTGCCTGTAACCTGTAATTCAAAGTAACTTGTAGTGCACACTGTCTGTAACCTGTATTACGCACTGCATGTAACCTGCAATACAAACTGCCTGTAATTATCCTCAATTTCTGTCGGAAGAGATGACGAAAAATTCACACATAAAAAAAAAATTCAGTCTTTGTCTGGGGGGGGGGGGGGTGGGGGGGGGGGGGGGGGGGGGGGGGGGGAATTCCAGACCTTCAATTCTGTGTTTTTATTTCCCTCTTTTATTCCTTTGTGCTTTTTATTCTTTTTTGTTTTTACTCTTTCACCAATTGCTGACAAGCATCCGCTTTAGCAAACCCCTCTCATATGAAGTTTATTTAGTTATTCATTTAGTTTTTACAAAATTATTTTACACTTGTTTTCAGCACCGTCGTCCAAGGAACACTGACGTGTAAAGATTTTTTTTTTTTTTTTTTTCAAATTTTTCACTGACATCTGCTCCACTAATTAAAAAAAAAAAGAGGGGGGCGTTTTCGTTATGTCCACAAATAACATCCTTTTTGAATGTTCCTTTAAATTTTTTTCCTGAAATTTCCTTTCTTTCACACTGCTGGAGTTTCCGCCTGTATTAACATTTAAACCAACTGATACCGATGCTTCATGTTTCATAGCAAGTTTTAATTTTTTTTTATTTTACCAGAATTCGCATCAATAGCAATGTTTTCTCTTCCTTTTAACTTTAATTTGGACTATCATAAACATTATAACTGGAGCAGCGCCGCGAGGAAGATGGCATCCTATAAATGAACGAATGACGACGTCACACACCATCTTAACACTATTGCTCTAAAGTTCGTTGCCTCAAAATGAATGTGATATCATGATTCACTGTCTTCGCTTATCAGGCGAAAGGGAAGTTTTCGCTATTCATAGCGATAGGACGGTCAAAAGGTCATCACCATCAGCTCGTCACCATCACGATCATCATCATCATCATCGTCTGCTTCACCATCATCCCCTCCGCAATCATCAAAATCATCGCCTTCATTTTCACCATCAAAGTCATGAAATATTTCCTCCCCAGATTCTCCAAGCGTCCCTGGCTCTTGCGTCCCTTTTGCGCTGGAAGCAGTAGCAGTAGCAGTAGCAGCCTTGCCTGTAAGCTAGCTGAATGTCCAAGTGTTTGCTGGGGAGACGAAAAACAGGTCATAATGAGATACAGAAATAAACGAGAAACGAATACAAACACAAACACGAAGGTTTTATCTCATCTTTTGGTTTTTATGAAATTGTTTAAAAGCCTCCTTTTTATTTTTTTTTATTTTTATTTTTTTATTTTTTTACAGTGAAAGGAGGAAGTTGGAATGCTTGGACAGCGAGTATAGGAATCTAAGAAGTAATAGTCAGAGAGGCTGGACAGCAAAACTGAAGAAAGGCAGCGTGAATTGAAGTAAAGTACAAAGCTTAATAGTGGATGTGTAGCTAGGAGCCGAAGAAACCCTACAGGCACCCTTTATGAGCAAGAGTCCGTGCTGGCATAAGGCCAGCTTAATCTTCAACAACAACAACACCCTTTAGGAATGCCTACAGTGCACAACGTCGGGTGCACTGAAGGCAGTATATCCCTACTACGGGTACACACAGGCTTGACATTATCTCTTGATTCCAAATCTAGAATGACTGACTCCAGAATTCCCACAATTTATTGCAAATTACTGGATCTTCTCACTCTGACATTTCTGGACTGGAGTTCAAGAGATATTTCATATTTATTTTTTATCTTTTTTTTTAAAATAAATCGATAGAATTCTCTTCCATTATTTGAAAATCTTGCGTCATTCATGTTTCATGAAATGCGTTTTACAACTTATGTCTCTGCTCTCTAATTCCATTTAATAATTCATGAGAAAACTTTATAATTTACCTAAAATATAAGTCCAATTATTTATAGGATTTGAATTAATTCAATAATTCATGAGAAAACCTCAAAATGTACCTAAAAATTAAGTCCAATTATTTACTGGATTTGAATTAATTTTGTCAAAGAAAAAATTTTTTCCTTCACAATCATTAGAAAGACTAAAAATACGTCCAGGATCAATTAAATTTCTCTCAAAATATCTGGTTCTTTCTAACCTTCCTAATTCGTTCAGGTTTTTCACAAAGGTCACGTGACAGCCAGATCCGACGCCTTATGTATGTAGATGTGCTCTGGCAAGAATAATTAACGCAAACCGGTGCTCATTATGTGGCAAAATGTCACTATCCAGTGAAAAATCTTGGTAAAATCCTTAGTTTATTTACCGGTTACTTTTTTTGTCTCACAAGTTCCGTGGTTCGCGGCTGACCTTTCGTATATGACGAGAGAGAGAGAGGACTATAATGAGCTGAAATACCTTAAAATTCTGAAGATTTCTGATTTCAGCTACTTCAATCTGGAGAGAGAGAGAGAGAGAGAGAGAGAGAGAGAGAGAGAGAGAGAGAGAGAGAGAGAGAGAGAGAGAGAGAGACGTCTGGCATTATTAGTAGATCATATCCTATCAATCACCGTCCTCAACAGACGTTAGCGAAAGCAAGAAGAAAGATAAAGGAAGACATAAAACAAACGATAATGTCCGAAGAAATTCGTCCAAACTGTTACATAATAAAAATCGTCTAAGAACTCCCGATTTCATATGATTCCAACTCCCGATTTCACGTGATTTGAACTCTGGATTTCATACGATTTCGTCTTTATTTATACACATACTTACACACTTATGTATGTACTATGTCCTCACCTTTGTAGTACGCCTCCCGATGCATGGATGGACAGGTTCCCCCCTGAAAGAAGTGGGGGAATGCATTACATCTAAACTGAAACTCAATTCTTAATACAAGAACCAGAGCATCAAGTCTTGAAAAACTTCTCACAATTCCCTACTTGTATCTCAATGTGCAATTATAATGTATTATACATCTATGAAATAATTATATAATTACATTCATCTTATGTATTCTCATACATATATTCCATATATAATGTATTATACATATCTGAAATGAATCATCATATACTTACATTCGTCTTATTCATTCTCATACATATATTCAATATATAAAGTATTATACATGTATGAAATAATTATATAATTACATTCGTATTATGCATTCTTATACATATATTCTATATATAATGTATTATACATATATGAAATTAATAATTACAATAATTACATTCATCTTATGCATTCGCATACGTATATTCGTGTTGACAACTTCAAGAGAATAATAATTAAAGTACTGAATAGGACTTAAGAGAGGGTAAACTGGTCTTATCGTAATTGATGTCAATTACGTACATTAAAATTTTTTATAATTCATCCATTGAAATAATGCACAACAATGTAAATAAAAAAAAACTTGTTTACAATTCATCCATTAAAATAATGCACAACAATGTAAATTAAAAAAAACTTGTTTACAATTCATCCATTAAAATAATGTAAATTAAAAAAAAACTTTTGTTTACAATTTATCCATTAAAATGATGCACAACCATGTCAATTTAAAAAAATAAAACTTCAATTACAATTCATCCATTAAAAATCTACCTAAAAAAACTTTATTCACAAATAAAACCACAAATTTACGCGGATTAAAACCGAGCGGATTCACACCATCGAATGACGAAATCAACCGACGGAGAGAGAGAGAGAGAGAGAGGAGACTCACGAGTTGAGGAGAGAGAGAGAGAGAACTCACCGCGTTCGAGAAGTCGATGTTCGTCCGAACTGGCCTATGGTGGAGCTTCTGGGGCGGCCGGAAGTTGTTGGAGAGGGGCGGGGGTGTCGGCCCTGCGTCCTGGCTACCCTGGGTCATTTCCCGGAGGGTCACGAGCTGAGGGTAGGGGTGGGGGAAGATTTGAGAATCTATGGATTATGAGTGCAAGTCATCCAGGTTTACGCTCAGGCTGAGATATTAATTAATACCCCTATTATGACAACATCAAGTGTAGAACACAATTTAGGCCCAAGGCCAAGCGATGGGACCTATTAGGTCATTCAGTGCTGAAAGGTAAATCGACAGTAAGAGTTCTGAAGGGTGTAACAAGAGAAAAACCTCAAAGCTGTTGCGCCACGGAACAATCGTTAGAAGACGGTGGAAAGTAAGATGGAAAAGGAGAATATTAACAGAGGCGCAGTAAAAGGAATGAAAGGGGTTGCAATTATATATGACATGCCTATTATCCCTTGGGGTTTAAAAAAATAAATATAAAAACTCTCTTGTGTACAGATATACCTGCAGGAAAAAAAACAAACCTGTGAATTACCACACAAACCATTATAATTGACCGAAGTCCATTTCCCCCCACTTTCTCACCTGCTTCTTCGTGATGTAGATGGGCTTGTTCGTGATGACCCACGTGACAGTCTCGTGGCAAGCGGGCATCGTGGTCGACCCCTCGTAGGTCATGTAATAGGACGTGTCCGGCAGGAGCTCGTGGATGCTAAGGCGGTGTATAGGATGGGACGATCCTTAGAA
>NC_061101.1:11092238-11097238 GCF_015104395.2 Macrobrachium nipponense | reverse complement strand
GTTACCTTTAAAAGATAATAAATTCATAACTGACCCAAATATGCAAACAAAGTTATCAAGGGAAAAAACACGATTGCAACCCTGTCTGTAATCACATCAATAATTTGTAATTTGCTCTTTGTGGACTCTTCGAAATGATCTGCATCAATTTCTTTCAGTCACACGATTATTCATACATACAGCACAAACATTTTTCTCCATGAGATATAGCCACTAACAGCACAATAGGAAATGTATCAATAACAGCTGAAAGGATGGGGGGGGGGGGGGGTATATGTTGCACGGTATGCGTCATGCTTCATGCAGAAGAATATTCATGATGGTCAATTTAGCACAAGCGCTCTGCTGCTTTCTACATCTGCTTTTACTGAAAGGACATTCGTTCCTTTTCAAAGATAAACTAACCAATATAATTCTGAAAATCTGTCGCAGTCAAGGACTTTATATTGGGAGCATTGGGTTGGGCATATGAGGTTGGGCATATGAGGTGGGGCACTCATACTCACACATTCCTTTTCTTTGTTGATGAGTTAGTTAAAGATTAGTAATATATTTTAACTGTTCTGTAATTAATTATTTGTAATTATTTTCATCCTTACTATTTCTTTTCATTCTCTTCGTGATTTAATTCTACTTGTGAGTCTCAATCTATTTAGTTTCGAATTGCAAATATTTATGGCTTTTATTGCCAATTCCCTCTTGAGTCACGGTTTTATTCAAAGACTCACACAGACTTGCACAGAATACTTTTACTTGCATTCACCATCACTTATTCTTGAAATACGTACGTTAACCTTTTACCAATACGCGCAACTCGTAATCAACCATCATCTGTCCTATGTAAAAAGCACCATCATCTTTCTCCTCTCAATTCTCGCTTCAACATACTCACCATACACAAATCCCTCACGAGCATTCCTCACCGCCTCACACCCGGACTCATGAATTAACCAGAGAAACAGACCTCACCACTGAGGTACATTTCCTTTAATATGAGACTGATCCTGCAACTTCGCCATGATCGCAAAATACAGTTTAAACTTCAGCTGCAAAACGCGGAATAAGTCAACGCCGAATAATAATCTCAGAGAAGATTGAAAGCTCTCTTCTGTCTCTATCTATTATGGCCGGCTGACACGATCGGACACTCATCCAACAATACCTGCTGATGTGATTGTTGTCGTCTACGACACTTTCGCTCAAATATATCATCGCCAATAAGAGCTGCTTTTCCCCTTTTCGTTACTTTCATATTTCTGAAAAAACGTCCGGTCAGCGTCGTCAACCTCACAACTAATTCGTCAATAATTTATCTTGTTTTCTGTCAGTACGGAGCAGACTCTTGCTATATAAAAAAACTTGATGGGAGTACCTGACATTATGGAACAAGCCCACCAAAGGAGCCACTGACTTGAAATTCAAGCTTCCAAAAAATATGTTGTTGTTGTTATTATTGTTATTGTTATTATTATTCCTCAAAAGATGAACCCTATCATACAGAACAAGCCAAACACAGGGGCCACTGACTTGAAATTGATGCCTGCAAAGAATATGTTATTATTATTATTATTATTCCTCAGAAGACGAACCCTGTTCATATGGAACAAGCCCACCAAAGGACCCACTGACTCGAAATTCAAGCTTCTAAAGAATATGACGGTATTCATTCTGACAGAAGCAACAGAAGGGGTAATAGGAAGTACAGGAAACAGAAATTAGTTATTTGAAAAAAATAAATAAATGAACAATTCAATGTAAACAGGGAAGCCTTATGTTGCTTCATTTCAGCTAAGTTCCAACGTAAAAATATGAACAAACAAACAGAACATCCTTTCTGGCTCGTGGATATTCCCTCTATACGGTTGTAAACACAAGAAAATAAAAGGAACAAACGAACACACACACACACACATAAACACAAATCTAACGGACGCCACAGTAATTGTAAGGCCTCTAGTTAGTCCTACACTATTACGTATACCTAGAAATACTATTACATATATATATCAAGAAGTAGATGTCAAAATGATATTTGTATCCGTCGAATGCTCTTCGCTGGGGGCGACCACCAGCCGGAGGATAAAATGGTAATGTTCTGACAACAAAGGCAAGCCACATTTAACAGCCAATTTCCTCCAAAATTAGACTAGACTGAAAACGACTTGCCTTCACAAGCTGGGACATTCCGAATTCTAAGATGATTTCTCACTGTAATTTGAAATATTCTATGACGATTTCTTACACAGAAAGACAATCAAAACGTCACAACTGTAATTTGAAATATTCTATGACGATGTTTTCGCTGAAGACAACTAAAACTTTACAACTGTAATTTTAAACAACTAAAACTTCACAAATGTAATTTGAAATATTCTATGACGATTTTTTTTCAGTGAAGACCCCTGAAACTTCACAATTGTAATTTGAAATACTCTAGGAAGATTTTTTTTTCAGTGAAGACATCTTAAACTTCACAACTGTAATTTGAAATATTCTAGGACGATTTTTTTTTTTCACCGAAAACACCTGAAACTTTACAAATGTAATTTGAAATCATGTAAACAAAGTCCTCCAAATGACGTACCTTCACAAGCAGGGATATTCCAACGATGCCGTATGCTTTGTCGATCGCCTGAGAAAAGTTGGAGTACAGCTGGGAGTTGAAACCGAACAACTGAATCTGCCAAAGACAGAATTGCTTTTTTTTTTTTATTCTTGCGTCTGACGATGATTCAACATGACACCGAACGCTCTCGCTCCATCTCCCAGAGGAGAGAGAGAGAGAGAGAGAAGAGAGAGAGAGAGAGAGAGAGAGAGAGAGTATAGCTTCACTTTCGAAGCGAAAGTAGGACTCAAACAATAGGTAGGATTCAAGCAGAAATATTATACGAGAAAACAGAAATATTATACGAGAAAGAGAGAGAGAGAGAGAGAGAGAAAGTATAGCTTCACTTTCGAAGCGAAAATAGGGAGGACTCAAACAGATTGCTTCATTTTTAAAACGATGGTAGGATTCAAGCAGAATATTTCGAGAGAGAGAGAGAGAGAGAGAGAGAGAGAGAGAGAGAGAGAGAGAGAGAGATGAGAGAATTTGGTTGATCATAGAATTTGTGTCTTTGGTATTTGAGGCACAATATTTTATATCCTTTGTATATGTTTTAAAACACTTTACATCCTTTGCAGATCACCATATACTTTATATACTTTGTATAAATTTTATGCCCTTTTTATATATTTATATACTTTATACACCCTTTTATTTTATATACTTTATATCCAACCTATATTTTTTATCTACTTTTTCGAATGACCTTCAGAAAGACAGCAAATTCCACTTTCTACTGAGAAAACATTTTAATATTAATGTTAATATAATTCTTATTTTATTCAGGGCCATGTCTGTTGGCAATCATTACTATACTAGATTCACATCAACCGTACATTTGATGTCTACGCCAGTCCCTTACGACGCTCCTGATTGGCTGATGATAAGCCAATCACAGGGCTGGAAACTGTCAGTCTCTCGAGGGAGCTCACATAGGCAGGATGCATGTTCCACCTCTCCTGAGGGATACTTTTGAAAGACGTATCCCTCATGATAGATGGAACATAGATCCTACCCATGTGAACTCTCGAGAGAGACTGAGAGTTTCCAGCCCTGTGATTGGATTATCAAGAGCCAATCAGGAGCGTCGTAAGGACTGGCCTAGACATCAAATGTAGTTGATGTGAATCTACTATAGCAACGTCACTGTTTATTTGAAAGCAAGATGATCAAATATGCAATTGAACCAATCCAAGCTTAGCTAATTAGCAGTTCTTACATACAAATATAACTATTATCATAGCTTTTAGCCGTACAAAGACTTATATCAGATCGACATTGTTGAGGTATAGAGGCCAAGAATTGATTGATCACCCAATCTGGCCTATGCCAGAACCAATGCAGAGCTGATAATGTTATCAACGACCCTCATCTCAACAGAGAAGATAGTAGCAATATCGGAGTCACAGCTTTGTGATTTCTTCAGTTATTTCTTTGCTGAATATTATTCGAGTTTTTGCCTCCAGCTGATGAATACCTGGATGATTCTGATACATCCAGAAATCACTTCTTTGTGGAAATATTACTATGGTTTCTGTCTCACGTTATTAAATACATCCAGATATCACTTATTTGGGGAATATTATCATAGTTCCTGCTTCCAGGTGATAAATACCTGGATGGTTCTGATACATCCAGAAATCACTTCTTTAGGGAAATATCATAATAGTTCCCGCTTCCAGCTGATAAATACCTGGATGATTCTGATACATCCAGATATCACTTCTATGTGGAAATATTATTCTCGTTCCTACTTCCAGGTGATAAATTCCTGGATGATTCTGATATATCCAGAAATCACTTCTTGGGGGAAATACTATTATAGTTCCTACTTCCAGATGATAAATATCTCGATGATTCTGATACATCCAGAAATCAACTCTTTTGGGAAACATTATTCTCGTTCCTGACTCAAGATGATAAATAAATACCCGGATGATTCCGAGATACAGAAATTGAGATTTGTGTTATTTTTTTTTTTAGTTTTTAAAATAATTTCTATTTAATTCTACTTATCGGAATCCTCGCTTCTCAGAGACACAGCTGTGATATTTTTCGATTTAGGATGATTTTGACTTCTAGAAATAGTTATTATTTCATTTTACTGAACGAAATTTCCGTCTTAAAACGACACAGCTTTTGAGATTTCTGTTCAGGTGTCAAGACGTGACATCAATGAGTACCCAAGGTTTTCTTTCATTGAAGGCATTAGTGATTTTTTTAATATGCAGAGTATTTATTTGATGTGCTGAGTCTCCACATAAGACAGATACAGAATAAGGCTGCTGCAAATGGGTGAAAGTCGTAAAAATAGAGATGAAGGAAAAGAATAAAGATACAACATTCATAGCGTTTTTGAAAATACTAAAAAAAATGAACATCTTATAAGCCAGGA
>NC_061101.1:11072238-11089738 GCF_015104395.2 Macrobrachium nipponense | reverse complement strand
CAACATAAACACCTTTAAATTCAGAAGGGACTAGAGTAATATCATGTACCATAGAGCGGCGATTAGAGCATTTTTGATTCATGAGGAAGACGACAAAATAGAATAGAATAGAGGCCAGAGGCCAAGCGCTGGGTCCTGTGAGGCCATTCAGCGCTGCAACGAAATTTGAGAGTCAAAGGTCACAAAGGTGTAATCCCATTCTTCCCTTAGCTGTTACCAACCACACTCGACCAGCCACCAGGTACATAATTAACCACTTGCGTAAACACTGTTGCAATGCTAGGTAAAAGAAACATGCCCATAGAGTTCCTGTTATGCCAAGTATCGAACCCACGGGATGTCTCGAGGGTCCTGAAGCAATAGCGATGGGAGAAAAAATGGAGGTAAATAATGCCCAAAAAGGAAAACGGGAGGAGGAGGAGGAGGAGGAGGAGGAGGAGAAAACCCCCAGAAAAAACAGGAGGAGGATGAGAAGGAAGGCAGACTAGGGAAAGAGAGGAGGGTTAGATAAGAGAAACTCCAAGAAAAAAAAGGAGGAGGAGGAGCAGGAAGAGGAGGAGGAGGAGGAGGAAGAGGAGAGGGGTGGATAAAAAAAAAACCACATAAAACAAACAAAAGAAATCTCGAAGCGCGTCACAGACCGAGAAGGAAACAAAATATCAACCATATTTAAAGCATGGGGGTGGGGGGTGGGAGGGTTATAAGTCAACTGAAATTCATGACTACTGGAATACAGTTGGTGGTTCTAGAGCGGCTTCTTTCCCTGTGAAGAGCGGATTAGCATTAAATAAACACGTTGAATAAACACACTTTCGTGGGGGAGACGAGACAAGGGAGTCTCTGAATGAGTCTAGAGTTAATGTGGGAAGAAGAAGAAGAAGACGAAGAAGAAGAAGAAGAATAAGAAGAAGAAGAAGACGCCGATTCCCTATGAAAGATTGTTTGTCGGCTCCTTAAGTCTAAAGGATGGAACGGGATGAAATATCCGGTTTTTGAGAGAGAGAGAGAGAGAGGGTATCATAGCCTTCTAACATATAATGAGAATAATATTTCATTCTATAAAATCAGTGGATTCAAGATAATCTGAACTTACATTATAAAAGAATATTTAAAGAGAGAGAGAGAGAGAGAGAGAGAGAGAGAGAGAGAGAGAGAGAGAGAGAGAGAGAGAGAGAGGGTATCTTAGTCTTCTAATATGTGATGAGGATAATATTTCATCCTATAAAGTCAGTGAACTCAAGATAACTTTGACTTACATTATAAAAGAATAGTGAGAGAGAGAGAGAGAGAGAGAGAGAGAGAGAGAGGAGAGAGAGAGAGAGAGGGTATCTTAGTATTCTAACATATAATGAGAATAATATTTCATCCTGTAAAGCCAGTGAATTCAAGATAACCTTGACTTACATTATAAAAGAATATTTAAAGAGAGAGAGAGAGAGAGAGAGAGAGAGAGAGAGAGACTAGAAGGGATGAAATTGGAGATGGTAACTCTAGAGGAAAACAGCATCAACATAGAAGAAGAAAGAAGAGAGAGAGAGAGAGAGAGAGAGAGAGAGAGAGAGAGAGAGAGAGAGACGACCCCCCATCAACCCACCCACCCGAATCGAAGAAGTCCCACAACAAACCAAACCCACCTCGGCAGGAAACGCCCGCCCGTTGATCGTGTGCTCGGAGCCCATAAGGTCGACGGCGCCGTAGTGGAGATGAGCCTCCGTCAGCTGGTACCTGTAGGAGAGGGGACCCCCGGTGACGTTGAGTGGCACTTTGCCGCCGTCCAGCGTCAGCACGACGCTGTGGCCCGTGTTCTCCAGAGTGCCACTCACCTGGACAGGTAGAGGAAGGTAAAATAAAAAATGGGTGTCAGGATCCTCGAGATTATTTGCTTAAACGTAGAGGCTACAACGAAACATTGATACAATGCTTCAGAGTCTGTGAGAGAGGGATAGTCGTCGGGTGCTCCCTCTCCAGTTATTTGGCAACAAGGGATTTCTGATTATTTGTTAAGAATTTCTTTTTTTTAAAGGTATACTTCAGCGTTTTTTTTAATAAGTCTAGGAGAACCTTCCAGTTATTCGGCAAAAGGGGATTTCTTTTTATTTGTTAAATTGTACAATGTTGCTTACGAGTTTTCAGACCAGACTGAAGGGTTCTGTTTGTTTGGGTATTACTGCATGTGTGGATTAATGTACTTCGGGTTTTAAACAAGACTGAAGAGTTCTGTGTGCATGGATATTACAGTATCTGTGAAATATCTGCTGTGAAACTAACCATTTTAATGGAGAATCTCTCTACTAATTTTATAAGACAAAAAGGGATTTCTGTTTATCTGTTAAGAAATTCTTTAAAAAAAATATTAATAAAGACTGAACGGTTCTCTATGTTTGGACATTTGTTAAAAAATTCTAAAAAAGAATAAATAAATAAAATTAATAAAGATTGAAGGGTTCTGCATGCCTGGTTATTACTCTTCCTGTGAAATAAGTATCATAAGACTATTTTTACAAAACATCTCTTCGCTCATTTTATAAAGAAAAAAAAAAAATTAACCATGTCATTCCTTATAAGCAAATAAGTTAATCTATAATTTAGTAGTTTCAAAACAGATGCATAATAATAATAATAATAATAATAATAATAATAATAATAATAATAATAATATAATAATAGTAATAATAATAATAATAATAATACCTCTATTACAATACAACAACAAAAACAACAACTACTACTACTACTACTACTAATACTACTACTACTACTACTACTACTATAATAATAATAATAATAATAATAATAATAATAATAATACCTCTATTACAAATACACAACTACTATTTACTAATACTAATATCAATATTAGGCTCCTCAGATGGCAAAACTTACTGGGAACAGCATAAGTTTTTTTCAACAAAATACAAATAAACAGTTTATAATGAACTAAATTAACACCATTACTAGTTCCACATGCATAAGCTTTTTTTTTATTCTATTTACTAGAAAATGCGCTTATCATTTTTTGGCAACAGAAAAGGATAAATGGATTAAAGTTTATACAGAAGAATCCTTACCTGGTACTCAGAATTACATGCAATTCTGATGAAAAGTCAGAACAACAAACAAGACTGAAAGCTTTCCCTTTTTCTCTTTCAAACATTTATACCCAAACCCCATTCTCCACCCATGCTAGGACCTGGGAAACCCAGGCACTGGCTGCTAATGACTCGGCAGGTAAACCTATGAGCTCCTCCAAAACACTAAAATCCTTAATTCCTAGGGAAGGTACGGGCATGTTTGCCAGTGAAATTCGTCACTCGAGACCACCAGACTGTGAATTCCTGAAGAAACCTAGAGCTACACAGAGAGAGAGGCTAACGTCTAGTTTGTAAATGAAATCTATCACTTGAGACCATCACCTCGTGAATTCCTGAAGAAATCAACTGAGCCACGGCATGAGGAGAGAGAGAGAGAGAGAGAGAGAGAGAGAGAGAGAGAGAGAGAGTTATATTTTAAAGAGAATTTTAATCGTCAGAGATAATGAAAACAAACACGATGGGAATCGCTGCCCGAGTAGTTAATCTAACTCAAATAACTATTTACACACTTTGTAAACACATATATGATACATATTTCTTTTATAGTAAATAAATCAATTTCTGCAAGCAACCCCAACGCGATAACCGTCACACAAGACCAGTAATAGTTACGTAACAGTTACGCAACAGTCACAAAGAGCTCTTGACTGGATAAAGTCAATTATATTTAGTGTTTGTTGTGACATTCTCCAAGTTTCCGTTTGCAAGTGTTCTATTTATATCTCGAGAGCACTCGAATCTCACCACTTTCTTCTTTGTCTTGATTAAATAGTTGATCTGTAACTTTGTAAGACAACATGAGTTTTGGAGTTTTTTTTTATAAAAAAATAGTTCTGTAGCTTGCCAGAACTTTGGATTTCTTAAGATACAAACAAATACACTGTTTTGTAACTTGCAAGAACTTAGGTATCCTTTAAAAAAAAAAAAAAAAAAAAAAAAAAAAAAAAAAAAAAAAAAAAAAAAAAAAAAAAGAAAAAAAAAAAAAAAAAAAAAAAAAAAAAAAAAAAAAAAAAAAAAAAAAAAAAACACTGTTTTGTAACTTTAAGTTTTAATGACACCTTTGGGGAAATATATGAAAGTTAAGTGATTGAAAATTGCCAATTTAAGGTCAGGATTGCTGGCAGATATTTAGCAGATGAGCTTAATTATTTTTTTTAGTTGACCTGACCCAAAGGAAATAAAACAAAATTAAAGGAAAACCCGAAACTTTTGAAAATTGAAGATTATAATGAAACATGATGACATTTCCCTTACCATCACAGAATCATCTATAATAGAATGTTTAAAGTTGGAGCATAATTCCATAATAAAAAAAAAAGTTAAATGTGAAAATGATATCTGACAGAAAGTAAGAACCTCCCTGTATATAGAGGTATTGGCAGCTTCTTCCTGTATATAGAGGCACTGACTGCTTCAGAAATCTTTGCTTAGCTCATATATATATGTTCACCATTAGGATGACCATAGTCACTACAGCGAACATTTCTTTAAAAGTGACAAAAATGGGCGTTGTTCTCTATAAGCGTCCCGTATCCACAACCTCTTATCTGAAATGACACCTTCCATTCCTCTACCACAAATGCAGAGCTACAGAGGCGTATCCGAAAAAAAAGGCCTATTCACCATATTTTTGTGGTAGGCACTAAAAGCGTATATCACGCGGCTTTACATATAAACCAAAGTGTTCTACTTTTGCCAGTAATCTAATGGTCGCCACTGACCACTACATAGATTTCCATGAAAATGCTGGAACAATAACAACAAACATTCAACTGCGGATAATATGTCTAACAGTCATCAGACAACAATGGTTTGGAAAATGTATTGAATAGAACAGAATACAGAATTTAGGCCAAGCGCTGGGACATGCGAGGTCATTCTGCCCTGAAAAAGGATGTTGAGAGCAGAAAGGTTATAAGGTTTGAGAGGTGTAGCAGGAGGAAAACCTCAAAGCAGTTAGAAGAGGGTGGAAAGTAAGATTGAGGAAAGAATATGAACAGAGGCACAGTAAAAGGAACGAAAGGGGTTGCAGCTAGGCGCCGAAGGGACGCTGCACTGCAAGGAACCTCAAGTATTGCCTACAGTGCACCTCACTGAGTGCACTGACGGTACTAATCCCCTAAGAGAGGTAAATGTATTGAAGCTTTATGTGTATAACACAAGAAGGGATTTCGTAAATAAACGGGGTACTGAAATCGGTCAGTTTCCAGCCGAGAAAATATACATTTATAATATAATATATATTAACCTTTCTCGTAATAATGTCTGGGAAGGTCTTACTTACCAGGATCCTTGAGCCAAATACCTGTCATTTGTTTTCTTTGTGTTATTCAACGAGTATTAAACACCTAATGCTATAATGGAATGTAGGCAAAATAAACAATCATTCCTATAATGAAATTTTACCAACCGGACACTTAATAAAGTCGATAAATAAAGGAATAAAGAGGAATACACTAACATCTCTATACAACAAGATAGATCGACACATTTAATCACAACGTATTCATTTTGTGTAAGCGTCCACTTGACTCAAACAAGATTGCAATATGTCCTTGTAAGTAGAGAATGAATTCTTTTGAAATTCCGCTTTGCCTCTCTCTCTCTCTCTCTCTCTCTCTCTCTCTCTCTCTCATACATACATACATACATTCATACATGCGGACATACATATTCCGAAACCGGTCCCTCAAAAATTCTGTGGCTTTTCGATCCCGGTGGAAAAATTTTTTCGAAATTGCCAAAAATCAATTAGCACACAAATTGTCGGACTGACAGTTAGTAATGGATTTATCATAAAGTCACAATGTGGTTTTGGAAACGGGTTTCCCGTATCAGGTCCGCCGCCGCTAACTTGATCGTGAGTTGGATTAACCAAAAAAAAAAAAAAAAAAAAAAAAAAAACAAAAAAAAAAAAAAAAAAAAAAAAATCCGAAATATTTTTCACTTTGTCTTAAACACTCCTACTTCCTTTGTTAAGATTTTGTGACTGATTTTTTCGTAATTTTAATCTGAGTTGGAAGAGTTTCTATGAATATAAAAGTAAGTTCTTCATGAATTGATGAGAAGAGCAAAAAAAAGAAAGAAAGAAAACACACTTTTCATTTTCAGCTCATAAGATTATTCTTTAAATTCTGTGTTTGAGATTTTGCTACACATTTCTCATTGTTTTAATATGAGGTGGAAGAGAATCATATCTTCAATTTATAATAATATAGAAAAAAACTACATTTATTTTACTTTTTTCTTAAATAACCGCTCCATTTTTTTTATATAACTTTAGATTTCTCTTTTATAGTTTTTTATTACTAGGTGCAAAAGAATCATATTCCCAATTTTTGGTGAATATAAAAGTAAGCTCTTGATTGTGAGGTGAACGACAAGAGAAATATAAATATATATATATATATATATATATATATATATATATATATATATATATATATATGTATTGTGTGTGTGTGTGTGTGTGTGTGTGTGTGTGTGTGTGTATGTAATATATATATATATATATATATATATATATATATATATATATATATATATATATATATCTATATCTATACTGTATATATATAATATATATATATATATATATATATATATATATATATATATATATATATATATATATAGATATAGATATAGATATAGATATACATATATATATAAGCAGCCAGAATTTTCTAATATTAGAAATCATGCCGCATTATGTAAAACCGACCGAAGTCCTGAAACAACACTTTTCAATAATTGGTTATGTAAGGGACCCAGATCACTTAACAACTTTAGAATCGTTATATATTAAAAGACTGGTTCCCTCTCTCAATAGTAATACTTCCTCAGGAACTTTGTATCTGGCATAGTTGTCGTCTGGCCTTGGACGTCATTGTATGTCATTCCCTTCTTCTCTCCTGCTTATAGATGGTTGGTGTTTTTGGTAGTCTCTTTTGGTTTCTGTTTTATGTACTTTTTATACTCTTTTACTTTTTTTGTTTTAACTTGTAAATTTTAATTACCTTGTGAATTCCTTTTTATGTTAATAATGTATTTTATTGTGTCTTTTACTTTTGACAGACTGATGATGCACTGATAGTGCGAAACGTTTCTTTGCTGTTAATAAACATGGCCTTTTTAACAACATGTGTATCATGGACCCTCCTGAAGTCTATATATATATATATAAATATATATATATATATATATATATATATATATATATATATATATATATATATATATATATATATATATATATATATATATATATATATATATATATATATATATATATATATATATATATATGTAATGTATAATATATCCTCCTTTTTTATTTAATACTCCTTCACTTTTTTTGGAGATTTTGTTCCATATTTTCATATAGTTTTAATCTGAAGTGAAAAAGATTCATTTCTAATTTTGATAAATATAAAAATAGGCTGTTTGAAACTGCACGAGAAAATGCTTCACATTTGTACGGAATATTTTCACAATTATACTTTCCATGCAAATTAATTGTACTCTTTGCAACATTTTTTCACATCCACGGATAGCTTTTCATTTCTCCCTCAAATTTATATCATACGTTTATATACGGTATGTAAATGCAATAATGAATTAAAATATAAAATAACACATTTTTTAGACGGAACGCTCTAATCCTAATTGTAAAAATACAAACATCTAGGTATGTATATGTTATTGTAACAGCCACAATGCCTTCATCTCTTATTCTTCACACTTTTTAGATACGCTCGTCACACAAAGTCTTGGATCCAAACGCAAGAAATATGAAATAATTTTGCTGTCGAACCCGAATCCCGAGTGATCAGAGCGAGGTCAACGTTTCCGACCTGACCACGCAACTAGTGACCTCGTTCTGATTGCTTGGGATGCAGGTTCGAATAGTCCAACCCGACATCAGAATTTACTTCATATTTCTTGCACTTGGATCCACAGATTTGCAGTGACATGCGTATTGAAAAAGTGTGAAGAATTTGAGAACTCAGATGGCATTGTGGCTATTACAATTATATACGTATCAGGTAAAAAGTGACCAGTAGATTCTGTTATGTATGTATATATGTATGTATGTAAACATACATGTATGTATTATGTATACTAGCAATTTACCAGTCTTTACTGAAAGCATATTAATTTGCTGCTTCATATAAATGACTCGCTAGTGTTTTTCAACTATTATATCATTGATGTTTACCCTATAGTATTCTTTTCCAAATGATAAGTCATATGTATACAGAAATTATGTATGATAAATTCGTAAAGTAACTAAGTCTACGGGCATAACCATCCCTGTTTCACTGGCAGAACCAGCTCCGTTTCAGGGAATCCCTTCTCACCCCCACCCCTGTCGGAGGGATGAAACCCCATTATAAACCATCTTAGGGGTCCCCAGTATAACCCTGCCAAGTTTTATGCCCATCGGATCAGCCGTTTGGCCGTGACTGAATGACAGACGGACGGATATAACATCCATTATAGTATACTAGCAAACTTACCCATCTACGATGGGTGATAAAATATGGGTGCAGAAGTGAAAAATTTATATGTACTATTTGTTCAGCAATATTAAAATAAGGGCGATTACACGAATAGTCTTTCTCTCTCTCTCTCTCTCTCTCGTAATGTAATTCAAGGGACGATCACTGAACGCAGAGAAATTCTTATTCATTGTTGTTTCCCCTCTTTTAATAATATTCTCGCTCTCTCTCTCTCTTAAAGTAAGTGAAGGGACGATCAGTGAACGTAAAGAAGTTTGTATTCATTATTGTTTACCCTCTTTTAATGATTTTCTCTCTCTCTCTCTCTCTCTCTCTCTCTCTCTCTCTCTCTCTCTCTCAATGTAAGTCTAGTAATGAAGACAGTGATGGGATTATCGGATTACTTAGCTCTCAAATCACAAATTATCTCCTCTCTCTTTCTCTCTCTCATTTTTAGATAGCAAGATAAAATTATAAAATTGTAGTGCATTAATGTAGTTAAATGGCTGGCTCTCTCTCTCTCTCTCTCTCTCTCTCTCTCTCTTGTCGGTGACTTTCATTTAACGGAACAAGGATCTTGATTGGTTCGTTTTTTTGTCATTACTTTGCATGGTGATACGAATAATAGTATCTTTCTTTTCATTATGTTATGTTACTGAGACGCAACTTGTAGTCAGTGCGTTATGGCTACTGATAAATGCTCTTATGATCCTGAGTCTTCCAAAAAAGAGTAGAAAGTAGGAACTTGTCAGTTTCCTTTTTATTATGTCCATTGGCAGGATCGAAATTCCGAAGCAACATTACTGGGCAGTACTTCTTCAACATTATTTTGTGCACTGGCAGTCCCGATGGATTTAAGTTATTCAAAAAATCTTGCGGATATTGATGATAATTTTCATTTTCTATTGTGTCCGAGCTGAAATATTCGCGACTTTCTCTGGGGAAGTTGTACAGAAAATATGTATGAAAAATCGTAAAGTAAATAAGTCTACGGGAATAACCAGCCTCGTTTCACGGCCAGAAACCGCTCCGTTTCAGGGAATCCCTTCTCATCCCCACCCCCTACAAAGGTTGGATGAAACCCCATTACAAACCATCTTATGGGTCCCCACCGACCCTACCGAGTTTCATGCCCATCTGACCAGCCTTTTGGCCGTGATTGAATGACAGACAGACAGACAGACAAAGACAGACATTACGCCCATTATAGTATGATAATAGTAAGATATGTAAAAATACATGAATGTATGTTGTATGTATAAAAACATACTTGTATGTATGCAATTATGTATATATGTATGCAAAACTCTCCTTACTCGATGGTAAACGGCCATACGAATTTCTTTGTCATTCAGATTTCTCCAGCTTAGTGTACAAGTTAATATGCAATTAGCGTTCTCTCGGCGGTGATTACTGGGTCATTAGTGTTTCGTCCGGGCGTATTTATTCCCTTCCCGTGAACACCCCCCTCCCCCCACCCCCCCTCTGACACGGGGGCCGTCACGCGAAGGCTGGGGTTGGGGGCTTTCATTGCCCTGATTAACTAATATATGCACGAACATACAATAAGGAATACGAACGGAAATATTATACGCTCAGTGATACGCACGGAAATATTGCTCAGGAATACGCACGGAAATATTATATACTCAGGAATACGCACGGAAATATTATACGCTCAAGAATTTGCATGCAAATATTATACGCTCAGGAATACGCGTCCCAGATTCCACGGACGGAAAGAAGGAATATGCACACAGCTTTGGGTAATATCATTCGAATTCTTTAGAAAAAAAAAATCGTAATATTTTAATGATCGAGGGACTACCGGTTCTCTTTCATCAGCTGTTACGAATTCAATCATTTGGATTTAATTCATCATTTGCGATGAGTGGAAATAAAATAAAAAATAAGATAAAGAAAACATGAATTTGAATGTTCCACTTCGTTCGCTCCTATCTTCTTAATCACTTTACATTTATCCCAGGCAGACGTGAGAATGCAACCATTTTAATTCAATTTGTCATTTGCGATGACTGCAGACAAATTAAAATTAGAAAAAAGAAATTTATTTGTATATTTCAGTTCATAGTCATATTCTTTTACCTTTAAATTTATCCCGGACAGGTAATACATTGTAATTTAATTTATCATTTGCGCAGACTGGAGAATAAATAAATAAAAATAAATAAATAAATATATATATATACATATATATATATAATGATATATATATATAGTATATATATATATATATATATATATATATATATATATATATATATATATATATATATATATGCATATATATATATATATATATATATATATATAGATATATATATATATAAATATGTATATATATATATATATATATATATATATATATATATATATGCATATATATATATATATATATATATATATATATATATATATATATATATATATATATAGAGAGAGAGAGAGAGAGAGAGAGAGAGAGAGAGAGAGAGCATTAATTCGTTTATTTAAGTTCATATCGTCCTATTTTCTTAATAACTTTAAATTTATTCCGGACAGGAAATACATTTTAATTCAATTCATCATTTGTGATGGATAGGAGAGAAAGCAAAAATAAAAATACAAAAAAAATTAAAATAAAATAAAATGAATTGGTATATTTCGCTTCAAACCGTCCTAATTTTCTTAATAACTGGAAATTCATCCCATGCAGGAAATACATTCTAGAATATATTTACCAGAATATATTTAAAGATAATGCAATCGTAAATCACTGCGTCCCACTCCGCTCAACAAATGAAGGGCTCGTGTTGGTATTCATAGAATAATCCTGAAGTCTCGTTTTGAAAATTACGTGTCGTGATAAAATCCACATATTTTCGAATAAACTATGTATGAAAATAATAGCCATCGGGTCAGGATCTATACACCAAAAGTGACTTTGATCAAATGTAAATAGAAATACACTGTGTGTATATACGCCACTGTATATATATATTGTACCACTAAAGGAATCATGATTTCCTGTTATTATTTTTTTTATGTTTACTTGTGTTTACTAATGTACAGGTTGCTATGCATTATGGGTAATGTATGGGTCCGATATTGACTTTTCCCACGAGCCTCGAATCTCTCTCTCTCTCTCTCTCTCTCTCTCTCTCTCTCTCTCTCTCTCGACTAATTATTCCCTCACCGGTATTTTTTTCAATGCTCTGAATAATACGTAATTCATGCCATTTAATTTAATTTATATTTTTGGGTGCAGGAACTGTATAAGACAAATTAATTTTATTAAAAAAATTTAGTGCAATTAAAAAAAAATTAGTACAAATTGAAAAAAAACATTTAGTACAAATTTAGAAAAAAATTTAGTACTTTTTTAAGGGTATAGTAGCTGTAAAGGAGTTTATTTAGAAGTTTTATTTGGAAGTTTGAGAGGAATCAAGCATAAATGAACAGCACGCTAAATCTTTTTCTTTACAGTAATAATGATTATATAGTTTAACATTGGTAACCGCTGTTATCTAATTAATTTATTAACTTTCCAATCTGGTATATTATGAACGGATTCCGTTTTAAATCTAGTGATTAATTTGTATCTTATGACCGAAGGATTCAATTAAGTTTTAAATCTAGTGATTTATTTGTATTTTGTGTCTAAAGGATTCAGTTTTAAATCTAGTATTTAATTGGCATTTTATGACTGAAGAAATCAGTTTTAAATCAAGTTGCTAATTTGTATTTTATGTCTGAAGGATTCAGTTTTAAATCTAGTACTTAATTGGCATTTTATGACTAAAGGATTCAGTTTTAAATCTAGTACTTAATTTGTATTTTTATGACTTTAGGATTCCGTTTTAAATCTAGTACTTAATTGGCATTTTATGACTGAAGGATTCAGTTTTAAATCTAGTGATTAATTTGTATTTTATGACTGAAGGATTCAGTTTTAAATCTAGTGCTTAATTGGCATTTTATGACTGAAGGATTCAGTTTTAAATCAAGTACTTTAATTTGTATTTTATGACTGAAGGATTCAGTTTGAAATCTAGTGATTAATTTGCACTTTATGACTGAGCAAATATGAGATACAATTAATTCTTTGAAGTCATTACGCTGGCATGGAATTTTTCAGGATACAGTATAAAAAATACAGTAAGTTCCAGTTACTCCTATTTGTAAACCAATACATGAGAATTACTGCCTATTTACATGCAGGATTGTTTTACTGGGCGTACATTGGTCACACTATGTTTTTAGAATTAGCCTGCACACAAATCAGCCCAGTCAGTTCTGTCATTGAATAACAGATTCTCGTTATGCTATATTCTTTTTACGAGTTATTACCTATCAGTAAACTGTTTTCTTTTGATTGAATAATTTATGGATGAATCTGGTCATCAACAAATTTTCTCTACAGTAATAAAGACACTCTTCTATCATTACATTGGCTTCTTATTAAATATATTTACTGCTTTGGTTGATTTACTGATTGATTCATAGACTTTTGGCACGCGTGCCCAAGCACTGGGGGGCATCTAAGGCCATCCTTCTAATACATTCGCTTTTACGAGTGACATTCGCATCGGCGGCCTTAAAATCAGAAATATGAAATGCCTCTCCAAAAATAGTGAACATCGTTCTTACATGGCCATTTTGTCATTTCACTTCTCTATAATTCCTTAAAAAAAATACACAATTTGCTTTCCTACGAACGAACAAGACATGCGAAATTATCATTAGAGCACAATTTTGACAATTTTGCAATTTCCTTCTTTCCAATTCCAGCGTCTGTGAGGCCAAGGCTTTTGTAATGTGTCCACCTCCCAAAAAATGTGATTTCCAACTGACACTTTAATTTCGCGTTTGATTGTAATGATTGGTTATGATTTCAATGGGCAGAAGTAGCAGCAACAACAGGGGTTGTGATCATGTGTATGCATAGGTTATTTGTCTTATAGTTTCCTTGGGTTTTATTTTTGACCTATGGGAAATTCTCTTATTGTCCATTAACTTAAATAAGTGAAATTATGTCTCTTTTAGTATATATACTTTTCTTTAAGCATTAATACAGTAAATGGTTATACTTGAGCATACATCATAGATCTATGAATGGTATGGAATAATCTAAAATATCAAAAATACAATGTAAACACATCAGGAATTTCAAATTGTAATAATTTTGAAAATTATTTTAAAACATAGCAATGTGCGTTAAAAGACAAAATAATCCAACCTTTTAAATCATTCTTTAAAGCCAGAGATACTCTTAATTAAGACAAATATCACAAAAAAATAAGCTAAAATACAAAATGTATTATTGATCGCCTGGTTGTGAATCATAACTTCTCAGATGGATTATTCGTGCACACAATCACTAAGACGAAAGAGGAATAAATTGTCCATATAAAGGGACGATTCATATAACATCGATAATAGCAATCAAATTAAAACTACAACATTCCTTACTAGAGTAAATATAAAACACACTAACTACGGGCAAATCCAGGTTGGTGTATTGCCACAAATAATACAATAATAATATTAGTCACATGCAAACTACAACTACAACTGCAACTACAACTACAACGTCCTGCTAACGTAAGAATGAAATAAAAATAAACTACGAGAAAAAACGAGGTAGATGCAATGCCAAGAATAAATTTTTTTCTAAAGTGAAACAAATGATACAATAATGATATTCATTAAATGCAGATTACAACCATAATATTCAGATAACAAAAGAATATTAATAATAATAATAATAAATCAAATAACGGTCAAAACCAGATAGGCGCCACAGATAATACAATTATGATATTTATCACATGCAAAGACACAACGGTCATATCCAGCTAACGAAAGTATAAAAAAAAATCTTAAATAATGAGGAAAAAAAATAGGTGCACTACCACAACTAATACAATTATATTTATCACATGCAAAAATACAACTGTGGCATACAGCTAACGGAAATATAGAAAAATTCAAAATGAAAAAAAATAGAAAAAGGCAGAAAAAATACAACACCAAAACGTGGTGATTGAAGAATAAAATAAAATAAAAATAAAAATAAAATACGACAAATACGAGGGTAGGTGCAATGCCACATAAGCAAGAAAGAAAAAAATAAAACTACAAATGTCCAAGCTATCGAAATTAATAATAATAATAATAATAATAATAATAATAATAATAATAATAATAATCGTGAAAAATTCAACTACAAATACCACTAAATATAAAAAATCATGGCAGATTCTCCCTAGAATAAAAAGAAGAAGAAAAAAAAAAAAGAAAACTACGGGCAAAACAAGGCAGGAGCAACACAACATCAAAAAAAATAAAAATAATAATAATATAAATCACACCAACCAAATTCTCTCCTCCTCCTCACCCTGTGTTTATCGACATGAAGTAATCGCAAATTAGGATCGTAGAGGAGGCGGGCAGGATCGATGTCAATTGGAGACTGTCGGCGCCCTTTGCTGCACAGGCTCCAGTCCGGGTTGATTATACCCCAAAAATCCGGACCTGGAACAGACGAGGGGAAAGAGAGAGAGAGAGAGAGAGAGAAAGAGATTATCAAATGCAGTCGGTGACACAATATGGCTACGGTTTGATTTCGCGATCGTGTGAGAGTGAGTGTGCGTGCAAGCAATATTTTTTTTTCAAGAACTGTGCATGCAAGTAATTTGATATGTATGTACGTGTACACACACAACACACACACACACACACACACACACATACATATATATATATATGTATGTGTGTGTGTGTGTGGTGTGTGTGTGTGTGTGTGTGTGTATATATATATATAATAGTTAACTTACGTTTTTATGTATTTATTATTCTAACTTATTTTTAGTTATCCGATAATGCGGATCTCTTCTATCTGCATTTCAAATGAACGCCATACTAATAATAATAATAATAATAATCTATAATAATAAAATAATAATAATAATAATAATAATAATAATAAATAATAATGATAATAATAATGAAGCAACAAATCTACAGTTATGTGAATGTTATATGATCATTTTTCTAATAATAATAATAATAATAATAATAATAATAATAATAATAATAATAATATTAATAATAATAATAATAATAATAATAATAATAATAATAATAATAATAATAATAATAATAATGTCACTGCACATATGACAATGTATCATTATCCAATACTACGAAAATTTATTTACTACTATTAGAGATTTCAGTCCGAATTCTGTTGACACATGGCATTGCGATGGAAAATTTAGGAATAATTTTCAAAGAATATCAGTCTCTTGGTCTCATAACAGGAAAATTAATTCAGTTGGCCGCTCTACAAAGACATGAATTAAAAAATACTGAACTCTATTCATATGGATCTTATTTCAACAGAACACAGAGGCCAAGAGGTTGATTACCTGTAATTTATTCAGCACGTGAAACTCCATTTATTTATTTATTTATTTATTTATTTATTTACTTAGAGAGAGAGAGAGAGAGAGAGAGAGAGAGAGAGAGAGAGAGAGAGAGAGAGAGAGAGAATATTATTCTGGGAGAAGTACGGGTGGAGAGCCCAGTTAAATGGTTTGAGAGAGAGAGAGAGAGAGAGAGAGAGAGAGAGAGAGAGAGAGAGAGAGAGAGAGAGAGAGAGAGAGAGAATATTATTCTGGGAGAAGTACGAGTGGAGAGCCCAGTTAAATGGTTTGAGAGAGAGAGAGAGAGAGAGAGAGAGAGAGAATATTATTCTGGGAGAAGTACGAGTGGAGAGCCCAGTTAAATGGTTTGAGAGAGAGAGAGAGAGAGAGAGAGAGAGAGAGAGAGAGAGAGAGAGAGAGAATTATTCTGGGAGAAGGAACGTCTGGAGAGCCCAGTTAAATGGTTTTGAGAGAGAGAGAGAGAGAGAGAATATTATTCTGGGAGAAGAACGTCTGGAGAGCCCAGTTTAAATGGTTTTGAGAGAGAGAGAGGAGGAGAGAGAGAGAGAGAGAGAGAGAGAGAGAGAGAGAGAGAGAGAGAAATATTATTCTGGGAGAAGAACGTCTGGAGAGCCCAGTTAAATGGTTTGAGAGAGAGAGAGAGAGAGAGAGAGAGAGAGAGAGAGAGAGAGAGAGAGAGAGAGAGACTCCAGGTATACCCGACCATTCTTGCAACTGTGGTTTAATTAAACATGCAACACCAAACCTCATATGATGTCAGAAGGCCAGACTCATTTCCTTCCCTTTATACCTGAATTCACACTGTAATCGTCCTGACCAATTTACAACAGCGCCTTCCATTCCAAATTATAATTAAAAGAAAAATGTATAGATATAATCTCTCCCGTTTCCATTAGCAGAGGGCATTTACTCTCCCTCGTCGGAAGAAACGACAGCGACCAGCGAAGTCCGCCCGGCAGCGAGTTACTTTGAGCTACTTTTCAATTTAGGATCAAAAACACCACTTACACCTCCTAACCCCCCCCCCCCCCCCCCCCCCCCCCCTTTCCCCATTAACACCGGGCAAACAATTATTAATCTGGCGAGATACCTGTTGTATCTCTCTCTCTGCAAAAGGTTTATTATTATTATTATTACTATTATTGCAATAATAATCAAGGCGTCCCTTTGATCTGGGTTTACCTCGGCCGTAAAACGCTAAGTCTCTCTAAACTGATGTATGTATATATATATATACACATTTTGTTTCGCGAGGATTATTATTGTTAGTTTTGAGTGGGTTTGGACTCGGGTGTGGTTGCTTGGGTGTCTGACCATGTATGTA
Source organism: Macrobrachium nipponense (assembly GCF_015104395.2). Taxonomy (NCBI): domain Eukaryota; kingdom Metazoa; phylum Arthropoda; class Malacostraca; order Decapoda; family Palaemonidae; genus Macrobrachium; species Macrobrachium nipponense. The sequence goes on along the minus strand of NC_061101.1, from coordinate 11,072,367 downwards.
TGTATGCATGTATATAACTTATATGTATGTATGTAAATATGTAAATATATATATATATATATATATATATATATATATATATATATATATATATATATATATATATATATATCCCCACAGCTTTAAGTA
>NC_061101.1:11066198-11071738 GCF_015104395.2 Macrobrachium nipponense | reverse complement strand
TGTTGAGTTAAAGATTCATGAATTTTAGGATAGGATATCTACGATTTATTTATTAGAATTAAAATATACAAAATAAATAATATTCGTTTTAAACAGCACAGAACAATTATTTCTAATAAAATATAACGTATTTATTTTAATTTTCGTAGGTGAAACAACGAGCGATTTGACCGTAGGTTTTAGCTGGCACCCCGAGTAAGCTGGAGGTCGGATCACGCCTTGTTTTATACAATGTTCTACTGAGATTTCATCTGGTGACATTAGCTAAACTAAGTTTATTATTAAACTTGTACTGAATGTGATTATACGCTTGGAATACCTGTTGCTCGTGAACTGCTTTTTCTAAATTTAATGTTTTTATTCTAAATATTGTTCTACGGAGATTTCATCTCCTTGAGATAGAATGCAAAAGTGTATAAATGAAAAAAAAAAAGAGTATTTTTCAAAACACTACAGTATCATTTAAACCTGGGTTTATCTTTGCTTCTAATGAACAAACATGATATTGAGTGCTTACCATATTTCACAATTCAAGAAATTATTTCGTTACGATATTTTGTACATAAAGGAATAACATAATGTTCGCTGAGGTCTGAAAGATAAAATATTAATTTTTCCTTTAATAAGACTGTTTCGTGATAGTTTGACATACGCGAGATATACAAATCCACCCCCCGATCCCCCTCCCACCAATAAGAAAAACAACAAACAAACACACAAATTTAAGAAGTATTCTTTTACCTGACAAACCCGCACCCAGCATTTTCCAATCTCGGCTTATTCACAAAATCAAAAAAGATTTTTGTTGATGAAACAATAATCGTGTCGATACATAAATGGCAACGGTTGGTGTCGAATCGGAACTTGGACCACACAAATCACCGTCACTTGATTGACAGGTTCCGAAGAAGAATCGTCTGTCTGACTCTCAAATTGCTTTTTTTTTTTTTTTTTTTTTGGACGTATTGATAATTAAAATGTACTCCTGCCAAACCTGTTGGAATGCGTAACTTTTCAGACGAATAAATCTTGCCGGGGAGTTGAAGTGGTAAAAACATGGTGTGCTCTTATATTTTCTTTGATTTCATTTCGGGTTTAATAGGGAGATTTTATTTTTTACAAATACGAATTATATCCATGCAACTTATACATATGCAAACTACATATATGCAAATCCTTAATATGAAAATTTTATATATGCAATATATATATATATATATATATATATATATATATATATATATATATATATATATATATATATATATATATATATATATATATATATATATATATACATGTGTGTGTGTGATATGCGTATGTGTGTGTGTGTGGATATGCGTATACACACACACACACACACACACACACACACACACTACATATATATATATATATATATATATATATATATATATATATATATATATATAATTCATAAATACATTATATAGTTAAATTCAAAACTGAAGCATGGAACACTAATAACTTATTTTAACATATCCTACAGTTTTGAAAGCACGACAGACAGGAAAATCAATTAAGTTAGAAGCCAATAATGATATTTCCTTACAATTTGAAAGGCAGCTTCATTTTCCTTCATTGTTTTTAATATATAAACGAATAAGTGAATAACCTACACAAATATAAAGGAACACAATTTATGAATAGTTCTACGTACGTAAGCAGGTTGGTAATGTATTCATATAAATAAATAAAGACCTCTTTTCTTGACACAACACACACACACACACACACACACAAGGATGGACATAATTTCCTCCTATATTCTATTAAAGCAAATAACAAACTCTAAGGTGTTCTTTAACCACATTTCGCTATACTATTCCTACTTATAATACTATATGTATATGCTATATGTATTCAGCTACAAATGTCCTTTAATATCTAATTCCCTCTACCTTGGAATTAATATATAAATGTTGACCGAACGGGAATTTTTTAGTTGACAATAATTTCGTCCTCTCGTGGATTCGAACCAGCGCACAGAGGAGCAATCAGGACTTCAGTGTAGTTACCGACTCGGCCAACAATTTGAGGACGAAATTATTATGAACTAAAAAATTCCCCTTCGGTTAACATATACGAAAATATATTAATTCCGAGGTAGAGGAAATTAGATATTAAAGGAAATTTGTAGCTTAATGTATGTCTATGAATCACGGTGATGTGATACAAATTCATACAATATTATATTAACTATTCAGAATCATCCGGTCACTTTTTACCAGATACGTATTTAATTTTTAATAACTACAGTGACCTCTTAACTTAAAGATTTCTTCACACTTTGGAAACGCTTGTCACTATCAAGCCTCGGTCCAAATAAAGAGAGAAATAAAGATATATTAGATATACTGAGCTTGATATCTTCGACCACCTGTCAAATCATATCTTTCAGATCTTGACACATGACTAGTAACTAATCCTGTATCCTAATAGATATATACAGCCTTTCGAAATCAGATAGCCATCGATTGCGAATGACATTTGGGGGGGAGAGGGAAGAAGACATGGGGGCCGGGGGGAGGGGGGTTAAAACGCCTATCTTTTCATCAATTAACTTCGACGTGAGTTTCCGTTTTTTTTTTTTTTATTCATTCACTGTTTCCAAGTTACAAATAATTCACCTGCAAACCTTTTAGTTAAACAGTTATTTGATGTTTGAAGTATTGGCATGTTGGCATTAAAATATGTCTCTGATGTTAATAAGTAGGTCACGGTCATTCATATCGACGTTAATGTTAAATAACCAAGGTCAAGATGACGAAGACCCTAACTTAACGAGTATAAATGCAAGAGACTGTAGTTTTCATCCTAGGAATTTTATGTTAAGTTATTTATTTAATTTCAGCTCTGGAGGGTACTTGCATATGGAAATTCTTACTACAAAATTTTCTTCATATGTATATCAAACTTATTCCGGACATACGACGGGTTGCCAGCAAATAATTAATTAATTCGGAGATAAAATTTAACTGAGAACAACCTTCCAACTATATGCATATATATATATATATTATATATATATATATATATATATATATATATACACATATATATATATATGTATATATATACATATATATATATATGTATATATATATATTATATATATATATATATATATATATATATATATATATATATATATATATATATATATATATATATCCCATCCCGTATTAAACATTTAAAAAAAGCTTCTCATTATTTTCCTTTGTTAAAAGAGAGAGAGAGAGAGAGAGAGAGAGAGAGAGAGAGAGAGAGAGAGAGAGAGAGAGAATAACGATAATTATCGCATTAAATAAAGCACAACGATATAATGATATTTAGCATTTTCCTCTCCTAACAGGAAGAGAGAGAGAGAGAGAGAGAGAGAGAGAGAGAGAGAGAGAGAGAGAGAGAGAGAGAGAATCATCATCATCACCCAGGACCAAATTAAAACCGCGTATCTGTTTTGGTGAGACCAGAGATGTCATAAAGGTCCCCTAATTAATAGAATTTCTGCCAAAGAGCGTAATCAGATTTGACGCTTGAGCCAAATTGTCAATAACCTATTAAAAATACTGCATTTGAAGCCATTAGGTTCTCAATACATGCTATTATTGGGGTTTACGCTCTCTCTCTCTCTCTCTCTCTCTCTCTCTCTCTCTCTCTCATTAGTGGAATATGCTTAGAATCATTATGGCATTGCTTCCCATTTAATAAGATAATTATAATTACTTTGTGTGTGTGTGTCAGTAGAGGAAAATGCTGAGTAAATATCTTAATACTATTTAATCTTTAATTGGGATATATACGTATATATATATATATATTATATATATATATAGAAATAAAATATATATATATATATATATATATATCTATATATATATATATATATATAGTTTTAACTAGGAAGGGCTTACAATTACCTCTCTCTCTCTCTCTCTCTCTCTCTCTCTCTCTCTCTCTTCTCTGTCTCTGTCTCTGTGTGTCGTGTGTGTGTGTGTGTTAAAAACGGAGGAAATTGGATGAGTTAAATTAAGTTAGCCATATTTGTTGAGGGGTTCAATAATAATCCGTCATACCCCAGTGTTTAGTTAGGGACTGCAGACAAGCAGGGTAAATATTTAACAATCTCATACAAGCACACATACATCACAAAATTCAAACCATGCAGTGTGCTAAACGTGCCATGAAGTCTCTGTCTGTCTGGAAAAAACTACCAGTTCATACACAAACATATTATATATATATATATATATATATATATATATATATATATATATATATATATATATATATATCACACGCAAACTTACGCATACACTTCCAATTATAAAGTGATTCTACTTTCTAACATAATCTCGACCAATAGCTTTTATTACCTTAGCATGAAAACCAAAATCAAATAAAAAAAAAAACCTTAAACCTCGAACATACAACATACACATACACACACACACAAACAAACAATTTAACTTAAAAAAAAAAAAAAAAAAGCTTTCAGAGGCGTTCAAAAGCTTAATTCACGACTGACTTCGAGGTGGACTGAGTAATCTGTACTGGGGACACGACGCCCAAGATTAGGGAATCCTTATAACCCCCAAGTAGGGATTGAGGGCCGGTGGATCCTTTGATGGGGGGGCGTAGGTGGGTTCGGGTATGGGCGATGGGGGGGATGGGGGGGGGGGTGAGAATGATGTAGTAGAGGCGTAAGATGGGATTAACTGAATTTTGACCATTTAACGGACGCAAGTGACCAGGGAGACAAAATTTGGTAAAAAAAAAAATATTATTATTATCATTATGATTATTATTAATTACTGTAAAATTAATGAGGTCCTCTTTGGAATTCTCAGAATTCATTTTTTGCTAGACTTAATTGCGTTAAAAAATAATAAAATTGTAAATATTATTCATTAATTGTATTTTTACTCAGAAAAAAGAATGAGGTTTGAAAGTTCGTATATTTGTAATTTTGCTGATTTTATGACAGAAGGTCATAATTCTTCCATTCAATTTCTCCATGGGGTCTTATGCTATCAGATTGGAAATTATATCCAATAATAATGAATAATTAATAATCAATATATAATGTAGTATTTTTTTGTCATTATTATTCTAATAACTATATCATTATATTGCTGGTCTTCTTTTTTTATCTCAAGCCCATTTTAATGTATGGACACTTGCATACTGTTATAAACATATGTATATATACATATTCATACATATATATAAGTGTGTGTGGTTAAAAAATATATATTCATATATACACATATATATATATATATATATTATTATATAATATATATATATATAGATATATATATATATCTCTAGAGAACACAGAAAACCGAGCTAAAGTAATTTCGCAAGGGCAGGGCACACTTCAATATTTATGTCACGAACACTAAGCAAATGGGGGGGGGGGGGGGGGGTTTTGAATGAATAAAGAGATGATGAAAAGAACGCCTCCAACAATCAAGCTGCAATCTCTTGATTTAGGACAAGTTGGCTGTACCAAT
>NC_061101.1:11048698-11061198 GCF_015104395.2 Macrobrachium nipponense | reverse complement strand
AAAATATTTCTTCAGAGATATCTTTACGGAAAATGTACATTTCCTAAATCATGATATTTTACCTCCATATCAATATTAATCTAACCACTACTCTACGTATATTACATCATGAATTTTCAATAGATTTTATTTTTTTTCTCTCAATCATGTAGGTTCTCAATAATCATAAATCAGGCGAATCTCACCTGAATCTTACACCTGACGAAATGCATCATTAACAAAGCCAAAAGGATACCTAACATATTAATGACTAACTTCCTTTCATATTTATGATCACAGAAAATATAATTCCCAAACTTTATATCAGATTGTTCTCACTTGTAACTGATTGTTCTCACTTGTAACTGATTGTTCTCACTTGTAACTGCAATATTTCACACCTGACAAGAAATCACAATCGATTAAGCCAAGGATGCATTGAATAATAAATATATTCTAATTAATAAAGCCACAAGGATACATTGAAAATTGAATATATTCTTATTAATAAAGCCACAAGGATACATTGAATGTTCTAAATTGTCCACAATAATACAAAGTGTTGCGAGCTAACGACCGGTGTCAACGATCTTCAACGACTCTTGTTTATTTTTAAATTTACCTCTGTACATGTTGGAACTAACTGTTCACTTGGACTGAAGATGAACCCAGGGAAGGTTCGAAAGCTATTTGTAAAGTTTTAAAAATTATACACGGACTCGCAACATTTGTATTATTGTGGACCCTTTAGAACATTATATATACTCTCGCGATAGAGTCCCCCCCCCACAAAAAAAAAAAAAAAAAAATACATTGAATATTAAACATATTCTAATCAGTAAAGCCAAAGGGATACATTCAATATTAAATATATTCTAACTCCCACTTCAATTTCTTTGCTAATAAACTTCACTTCGTTCTTACGATTATATATATATATATATATATATATATATATATATATATATATATATATAAAAGAACATTCACTTCAACTCCTGAGTTTTCCTGGAAGCAGCGAGAAGGCGCGCGTCCTCTCTCTCTCTCTCTCTCTCTCTCTCTCTCTCTCTCTCTCTCTCTCTCTCTCTCTCTCTCTCTGTCAGACATGCATAATGGAGACGAAGCCACTCCTTTGAAAGCTTTCCGGTACAGTCTGATTGCTCTCCCTGGGTCTTCGCTGACTGTGTTAGCAATATTGATCTCATTCCCCCGAGGTTCTCTTTTCCAGATGCGCTGCCACTTCAGCCTGTTTCGGAAGAGTTACTTCTACCCCGGGGGATGTTCCGCCGCGCTGGTGACGACCCGTAGGTTCGAGGGGGAACAAATGTAGTTTCAGTAGCTACGAGTCTTACTGGGATTTGCATTCCGTGGAATGTTTTACTACAGGCCTCGAGATACCTTCTTTTTTGTTTGTCTTTCAGTTCTTTCAGTTTAGCTAAAGCCGAGCTGTCTGTGAACCATATAATAATAATAATAATAATAATAATAATAATAATAATAATAATAATAATAATAATAATTAGTATTACTGAAAGATATCGTTGCATCAGCTCCATTTAATTCGTAAAGAGTCTTCTCTATTTTTCTAAAAAAAAAAAAAAAAAAAAAAAAAAAAAAAAAAAAAAAAAAAAAAAGGAAAAGAAAAAACTTTACAAACTAAATGCAGTTGATGCAGCAATATCTTTCTATAATACTTGTCAGAAAGAGGGTCTCCTTCCAAAATATAATAATAATAATAATAATAATAATAATAATAAAAAATTACATAGCAAGCGAATGTCCGGCACTTGCATAGAACCAGTACAAAAAGAGGCATGATTCAGTAGCAAAAGCCCTCCACTGGAGCCTGTGCAAGAAACATCAGCTACCTTGCAGTAATAAGTGGTACGAGCACCAACCTGAAGGAGTGACAGAAAACGATCAGGCAAAGATCCTCTGGGACTATGGTATCAGAACAGATAGGGTGATACGTGCAAACAGACCAGACGTGACGTTGATTGACAAAATCAAGAAGAAAGTATCACTAATTGATGTCGAAATACCATGGGACACCAGAGTTGAAGAGAAAGAGAGGGAAAAAATGGATAAGTATCAAGACCTGAAAATAGAAATAAGAAGGATATGGGATATGCCAGTGGAAATTGTACCCATAATCATAGGAGCACTAGGCACGATCCCAAGATACCTGAAAAGGAATCTAGAAAAACTAGAGGCTGAAGTAGCTCCAGGACTCATGCAGAAGAGTGTGATCCTAGAAACGGCTCACATAGTAAGAAGAGTGATGGACTCCTAAGGAGGCAGGATGCAACCCGGAACTCCACACTATAAATACCACCCAGTCGAATTGGAGGACTGTGATAGACCAAAAAAAAAAAAAAAAAAAAAAATAATAATAATGATAATACGTATTACAGAAAAATATTGCTGCATCAGCTGCATTTAATTTGTAAAGTTTTTTTTTTTAAGAAAAATAGAGAAGACTACGAATTAAATGCCGTTGATGCAGCAATATCATTCAGTATACTTGTTTGAAAGAGGGCCTCCTTCCATAATAATAATAATAATAATAATAATAATAATAATATAATAATAATAATAATAAACCACATAGCAAGCGAATGTCCGGCACTTGCACAGAACCAGTACAAAAAGAGGCATGATTCAGTAGCAAAAGCCCTCCACTGGAGCCTGTGCAAGAAACATCAGCTACCTTGCAGTAATAAGTGGTACGAGCACCAACCTGAAGGAGTGACAGAAAACGATCAGGCAAAGATCCTCTGGGACTATGGTATCAGAACAGATAGGGTGATACGTGCAAACAGACCAGACGTGACGTTGATTGACAAAATCAAGAAGAAAGTATCACTAATTGATGTCGCAATACCATGGGACACCAGAGTTGAAGAGAAAGAGAGGGAACAATTGGATAAGTATCAAGACCTGAAAATAGAAATAAGAAGGATATGGGATATGCCAGTGGAAATCGTACCCATAATCATAGGAGCACTAGGCACGATCCAAAGATCCCTGAAAAGGAATCTGGAAAAACTAGAGGCTGAAGTAGCTCCAGGACTCATGCAGAAGTGTGTGATCCTAGAAACGGCGCACATAGTAAGAAAAGTGATGGACTCCTAGGGAGGCAGGATACAACCCGGAACTCCACACTATGAGTACCACCCAGTCGAATTGGAGAACTGTGATAGACCCCCCCCCTAAAAAAAAAAATATTTATATATATAATAATAAGTATTACTGAAAAATATTGCTGCATCAGCTGCATTTAATTTGTAGTTTTTTTTTTTTTTTTTGTTTTTAAAGAAAAATAGAGAAGACTACGAATTAAATGCCGTTGATGCAGCAATATCTTTCAGTATACTTGTTTGAAAGAGGGCCTCCTTCCAAAATAACTAATAATAATAATAATAATAATAATAATAATAATAATAATAATAATAATAATAATAATAATAATAATAATAATAATAATAATAATTCAGATATCCTAATGGTTTACTTGTAATATAATAAATAGTCCGTAAAATTAAATATCTGGAAATTTTAACACAGTCCAAAGTATGAAGGTTTCGTCGAACAAACCTTATTGGGAATTAACTTTTGTTCTTCAGTATAAATGAAAAGCAAAAATAAACGTGACTGGTTTTGACGTGCCAGTGCTGCTGCTTCGCAAATGTATTTATGGACTTTCTTTATGATAAAAGACTGATAAAACCTACCAACTAAGATAAAAAATAAAAAAAGGGAGAGAGCAGAATAATGAAAATGAGAAAATGCGAGTTTTTTCAATGGTACAGAACAATGCTGGAATGAAATGATAAAAAATAAAGATAAAAAAAAATAAATAAATATACAAAGCAGAATAGTAAGAGTAACAATAATGAGCAGACGCATATTGGAATGTGATTGGGTGTAAAAAAAAAAAAAAAAAAAAAAAAAAAAAAAAAAAACTCATTCGTGACTTCCCAAATATATCGGTCGCATCTCCAGTCGCCATTTTCCGCCAGCGCATTTTACAAACTCCCCCCCATCCGAGGACCGCCGGAATCAATCATAACACCGTTTAATTTTTGCGCGACTTCAGGTCATCAGAGCCAATAATCTATGCTAATTCGTATCGGGTTTTATCGGAGTAAAAAAAAAAAAACTAATTCTTTTTCCTATAGGAACCAGAATTGATTTTTGTTATTTTTTTTTCACCGCTTGCATATCTGGGGACCCGTTTGTGCTAAAGGTCATTTAGTCAGTAGTTCATGTGATGGTTATCTGATATTTGGGTCTTTGTGTGTGTGGGTGTGTGTGTGTGTGTGTGTGTGTGTTTGTTAAACTGTTATCTTGTCAGTCAAATGGAACAGGATCACCTGTCATTTCTTTATGCTTTTGTCAATAGGCTGTGAAAAGGCATATGTGTAATTTTTAATGACGTATATGGTAGCAAGTGACCCTTAAAATTCTAAATATACATACATTATTTATATATAATGAATATATATATATATATATATATATATATATACTATTATATATATATTGTAACGAATAGTCGTTATTTGTTGTAAAACAATCGTTACGATTGTTGCATTGTTTCCCTTACTCGTCAGTATATGGTGGTAAGTGACCATAAATTCTAAATATACATACATTATATATATAAATATAAATAGAATTACATATCTAAATATACATATTATATATATATATATAATATATATATATATATAGTTGTAACGATTAGTGGTTATTTGTTTTAAACAATCGTTACGATTTGTGTATTGTTTCCCTTACTCGTCATTATTTATCGTCATGGTGACGAGGTTACTTTTGGCGTGGTGTGAGTGACACCTGCAGACAGGTTTTGGATGGCGATCTGAGAGGTTCTGGGAAACCTCGGCTGAGAAGGCAACAGCAACATGGCAGTATTGGAGCAGATGGAAGTCGTTTGTGGCTTCTGCAGTAGTATGAGGACTCATCCGTTTCTGTGTCTTCGACAATTCTTCTGAATTTGTCTGTTTGATTATTTTGCTGCTTGAGTTATGTGATTGGTATTTACCTTTGGTTTTCGTACTGCCCATTTGTATTATTATTATTCATGCTGTTGGTGTGACTGCCTGTTTTTATTCAAATCTTTCATTTTTGGTGTCGAGCAAGTGTATGGCTCTGATAATGATGTTAGTGATTTGCATCATTGTGCTTATTGTGGTGTCGAGCAAGTGTATGGCTCTGATTTAGTGCAATGTTTACTTATGATTTATTTCTGATGGATTTGACTGTTTATATATTTATTGATTATTTTGATAACTAATAGTGTATTTTCGCCACCCAAAACCTGTTCTTACTTGTAAATAATGTAACAACCTGTAAATAAATTATTAAGGTTATTTTTGTGTATTGTTCAGTCCTCCTCCTTGATTTGTCTTGCTTTTCGTCAGTGATTCTAGCCCAATTTCTTGTTTTTATTTTTAACCTGCTGGTCTCTAATAACGAGACCGTTACAATATACTATATATTACGCAAATATATATATACATAATTATTGTTATATATAAATAAAATAAATAAATACATATACATTAGATTTATTAGATTTATCTTCCCGCCAGTGGCATAAGGCTGATACAGTTCCTCTCCATCTGTCTCTATCCCGAGCCATTTCCCTCGCTTCCTCTAAGTTTTGGATTTCATCCTCAAGATCCTTGACAATTATGTCTATCCACCTCGTTCTTGGTCTAACCAGCGGTCTTCTTCCTATTTGTACTGCTCTCAGAGCTCTCCTGGGGTGGGGTCTCTATTCCCATCCATCCTCTCAACATGTCCAAACCATTTTCAGCCTTCCCCTCCCCTTCAACCTGGTACTGACTGGCCTTTGCCTCAATCTCACCCTGATTGTCTTCATTTATAACATAATCATCCCATTTAATGCCAGATCCTTCCTTCAGCAGCTTCATCTCAAAAGCATCCAACCTTTTCTCCTCTGATCCTGGTCAGTGCCCAGGTGGACGAGCATACATCAGGACTGGTAGTACTACTGCATTGAATATTCTCTTTCTCTTTAGTTCTCAAGCTGATTTCATGCCTTGACCAAAACGTTTTTTTTCTCAGAAACCTCAAAAGCTCTTGCTGCTCCCTAGTTTTCTTGCTTTGTATATCTTCAATTTGCCTCCCGTCTTGCTGTTGCCACACTTCCCAAGTAAACAAACTTCTCAACTTGCTTGAGTTCCTGTCCTCTGATTGTCATATCCTCCATGTGCACCCAATCATCATCCTTACTCACAACCATGATCTCGCTCTTCTTTGTGCTGATGTTCAAGCCAAAATTCTGTGTCTCTGTCTCCATCCTCATTACCATACCTACTAGCACCAGCCACGTACTAGCCCCTCTGTTTTTCATCTCCATCACTCTTCTCATTTATATGGTCAATATATTACATTAAACAAGGTGGGTGACATAACACATCCCTGTCTTAGCCCACTTCCAACTGGAACCAGTCCACTTTGCTGTCCATCCAGCTGTACAACAGCTGCACACTCACTGGTACCAGTTCTTTAGTATCCTTATCACTTTCAGTGGTTATACTATAGTGTTCTGCCACTCTCCACATTCCATCTCTCCAATACTAAATCATACGCTTTCTCCAAGTCTATAAAAGCACAGAATATTGGCTTTGCATACTCCCTCCCCATCTCTTCTCAATTATCTGTCTTAAGGTGAAAATTTGATCCACTGTTGACTTCCACTTCTAAAACCACACTTGCTGCTTCTCTAAGTTTTTCTCTTCTCTACCATAGGTTAAGTATTACTCTCATGAATATCTTCCTCCTGGACTGACAGTAAACTTATGCCCCGATAGTTACCACACTCCCTTTTGCTTCCCTTATTTTTTATATATTTGGTATCATAATTGCCTTTTTCCAATCACTTGGTACCACCTCTGTTTTCCAAACTAGTATGCTAAAACAACTCTTAATGCCTCTATCATCCTTCGTCCTCCTGCTTTTAGCATCTCTGCAGTTATCCCGCACTACGCCAGCAGTTTTTTTTTTTTCCATTTTTTTACAGATTTTAAGGCCTCTTCCCTTTTCACCTCTTCTGCACTAAATGTCTTCTTCTTGTAACCTCCAGAGCCTCGTTTAAATCTGCAATGCTACATACATATAATATATATATATATATATATATATATATATATATATATATATATAATATATATATATAATATACATATATTATATGTAAAAAAATATATATGTGTTCTATATATATGCATCCATAAAAATATATAGGAATTAATGACCTCGTATATATATTATATGTACATACATATTATATATGTATATATATATATATATAATAAAGAAAGATTTCAGGAGGTTCCATGATACACTCTCAGTAACAGGCCATGATTTTATTATACAAAAAACGTTTCGCACACAAAACCACGGTGCATCATCAGTCTGTGAAGAAATAAAAACAATTACATTATATTACTACATAAAAGGAATTCATCAAAAATTAAAATTGACATTAAAAACTGGTAAAAAAAGCATTATTAAAAAACACAGTAAGAAACAAAAGAGAGAGACTACTAAAACACCAACCATCTCTAGTAAGGAAAGAAATGGGAATGACAAAAACCGAGGGGGTCCCAGTCAAGACGAAAACTATATGCCAGATATAAAGTTGAAGACGAGGTGTTATTGTTGAGTGATGGAACCAGCCTTTTTATGAGTAACGACTCTAAGGTGGTTTAAGTTGATCTGGTCCTTCGTATAGCCAATTATGGAGAAGTGCTGCTTCAAGATCTCTATTTTACAAAGAGCAGCATGATTTTTCTAATATTGGAAAATTCAGGTTGCTTAATTCTTTTGACCTGTGCGAAAGCTGAAACCCTTATGGCTGCAATATCTCACTTGCAGTAACCTTCGAGTCGATCCAATGTAAGAGCCCGGACATCCAGGGCATGTGAATTTATAAACAACATTCGATCTCATGAAGGACTGCAAGCGATCTTTGAAATTAAAAAATGAACCTATTTTACAAGGATTATTCGAAATAAGTTTTTAAGTTGAGACATGGAATTTCCTGTTCGATGATTTAGTAAGGTCTAAGTGAGAACTTGGTATCAGCACATACGGGACAGAAGCAAAACACAGTTTCTTTGGAACATCAAAAAATTAGCTATAGGTGGTTGGAAAATTTTGTTAGTAATTTTATTAATGATTCTATGAACTATATCTCTAGATAATGAATTTTTTTGAAAGAAGTTTAATAAAAAATTCCATTTCCTTATGAAATATTGGCCCAACTGGAAGAGTATTTTAGTGCTCTATGGACTAAAGTTGTGTAAATACTGTTTAGTTTAAGGAAGTTTTTTGGCATGAACTATAGTAATTGTTGGCTAATCCCGTATATGTCCTTTTTCTATAGACAGCTGTGGTAAATTCAAAGTTCAGTAGTTCTTGTGACATTGATATCTAAAATGGTAAACTGCCCTCGTTCTCCACTTCCATTGTAAATTGAATATTCGGATGTTGTTGATTAATATATTCTAAAAATTGGCTATACGAAGGACCCAGATCACTTAACCACCTTAGAGTCGTTACTCATAAAAAGGCTGGTTCCTTCACTCAACAATAACACCTCGTCTTCAACTTTATATCTGGCATAGTTTTCGTCTTGCTGGACCTCGGTTTTTGTCATTCCCTTTTCTTTCCTTACTAGAGATGGTTGGTGTTTTAGTAGTCTCTCTCTTTTGTTTCTTACTGTTTTTTAATAATGCTTTTTTTACAGTTTTTTTAATGTCAATTTTAATTTTTGATGAATTCCTTTTATGTAGTAATATAATGTAATTGTTTTTATTTCTTCACAGACTGATGATGCACCGTGTTTTGTGTGCGAAAACGTTTTTGTATAATAAATCATGGCCTGTTTACTGAGAGTGTATCATGGAACCTCCTGAAATCTTCCTATATTGCCGTCTGCAGATACTAAATTTCACCAAAAGATGATACAGCAACTGTTTTTTTCGCCCTCCTGTTCGCCTTTCGCCTTCGCCTGCGGGGAATTCCACCACTTGCTCAAACTACTGAAACACCGATATCCAGCTGTTACCTTAACAACTTCACGCAAACTAGAAAAAGCGACACTCAGACTTGAGAAAGCAAAATGCGATTTGGATTTTCTGCAATACTGTGACCTGAATGATGTCGTCCCGAAGTTCGTAAGATTCAAACTCTACAAATCGTCCCTCTACAACACTGAATTCTACAAGGAAAACATTGAAGACCTTACTCAGGAACGAGATTGACACCAAGATCGCGTCCATCCAAAAACTTACGTCTACAGCTGAACAACTCAAGAAATTATTGTATAATGATTTATCTTTGCTGGACCGAATGCTTTTCCAAAGACTGTTTTATAATTTTTATTATGATTTTATTTCCTCTGTATGTGAACGGCATCAAAAGAAACTTCAAAGCCTGGGTGTTGTCATTCCTGATTTTTACCAAAGAAATTATTGCATTTTTTAATATGTCTAATTATATTTATCTAAGAGAGAGGAGTTTTTTTGCTATCTTTTGGTTGTTAGATTTTTGTCTACCATCCTATAGACCGAACTATGCCAGATTGTTTTTACCTTTTGAAGTGCTGTTTCAAAGACTCATTAAACTTGATGTTATGAAGAATACAGGTAACCTACAACAGAAAATGTCGGCTCTCATACATAAAAAACTTATGCTAACTTAAGAACAACATGGACACCATTTTTTAGGAAAAAATGATTTAAATATACTCCTGACTTTGAAAAAACGGGAAGAATATTAGTTATTTGTAAACCGGATAAGGGTAAAGGTGTAGTTATCCTCAACAAACAAAAATGACTATATTGAAAAAATGGATAACATTCTGTCTGACACCGCCAAGTTCCAAATCTCATGGTGAGCCCAATTTTCTTGAATATATAAAATAAAAGAGAGGATAGAGTTAATAGATTCTTAAGGAAAATAAAAAATGATCATATTATAAATGATTGTAACTTATCAGAAATTATTTGTTACTGGTTCGTCTTTTCATTATCTTATATGGACAACCAAAAATTCATAAACCTAATACACCTGTTAGACCTATTATGGCTGCATATAACAGCCCATCGTTCTCTAATCTCCAAATTCTTAGCTGGCCTGCTTTCTGAACATAGTACAAATGATTATACTCTAAAAAAACGGTTATGAATTTCAACAACAAATTATTAACCAACCGATGGTGAATATTATTATGGTCAGTTTTGACGTTGAATCTCTTTTTACTAATGTACCACTGACCGAAACCATTGAACATCATTTTAAATAAGATTTTTAGTATTGACACTCTATTTCATGGTTGTAATAGATCTACTTTTAAACAATTTCTGGAACTTGCTGTGCAACGTATTCCATGTTCGTGTTTAACCAGCAGCTCTATTCGCAGGTCGATGGAGTTGCTATGGGTTCACTTTAGGTCCCATATGTTTGGCAAATTTTTTTGTTTTTTTATGTGTCTTACTTGGAAAACTAAATTTTTAGACCAGTGTAATTCCTCTTTTAAACCAGCGTACTTTTAGAAGATATGTGGACGATACCTTTGCACTTTTAAACATCCTTGGCAATGTTCACAATTTTTAGAATATATTAATCAACAACATCCGAATATTCAATTTTACAATGGAAGTGGAGAACGAGGGCAGTTTACCATTTTTTGTTTTTAGATATCAATGTCACAAGAACTAACTTGAATTTACCACAGCTGTCTATAAAAAGAGGCATATACGGGAGGTTAGCCAACAATTACTATAGTTCATGCCAAAAAACCTTCAAACTAAACAGTATTTACACTTTTAGTCCATAGAGCACTAAAATACTATCTTCCAGTTGGCCAATATTTCATAAGGAAATGGAATTTTTATTAACTTCTTTCAAAAAAACAAATTGCATATCCTAGAGATATAGTTCATAGAATCATTAATAAATTACTAACCAAATTTTTCCAACCACCTATAGCTAATTTTGATGTTTCCAAAGAAACTGTGGTTTTGCTTCTGTCCCGTATGTGTCTGATACAAAGTTCTCACTTAGACTTACTAAAACTCATCGAACAGGAAATTCCATGTCTTCAACTTAAACTTATTTCGAATATCCTTGTAAAATTAGGGTCATTTTTTATTTCAAAGATCGCTTGCAGTCCTTCATGAGATCGAATGTTGTTTTATAAATTAACATGCCCTGGATTGTCCGGGCTCTTACATTGGATCGACTCGAAGGTTACTGCAAGTGAGAGATATTGCAGCCATAAGGGTTCAGCTTTCGCACGGTCAAAGAATTAAGCAAAACCTGAATTTTCCAATATTAGAAATCATGCTGCTCTTTGTAAAATAGAGATCTTGAAGCAGCACTTCTCCATAATTGGCTATACGAAGGACCCAGATCACTTAACCACCTTAGAGTCGTTACTACTATAAAAAGGCGGGTTGCCTTCACTCAACAATTAACACCTCGTCTTCAACTTTATATCTGGCATAGTTTTCGTCATTGACTGGGACCTCGGTTTTTGTCATTACCCTTTTCTTTCCTTACTAGAGATGGTTGGTGTTTTAGTAGTCTCTCTCTTTTGTTTCTTACTGTTTTTTAATAATAATGCTTTTTTACAGTTTTTAATGTCAATTTTAATTTTTGATGAATTCCTTTTATTAGTAGTAATATAATGTAATTGTTTTATTTCTTCACAGACTGATGATGCACCGTGTGTGTGTGCGAAAAACGTTTTTTGTATAAATAAATCATAGGCCTGTTAACTGAGAGTGTATCATGGAACCTAACCTGAAAATCTTCCTATATTGCCGTCTGCAGATACTACTATATATATATATATATATATATATATATATATATATATATATATATATATATATATATATATATCCATTAAAATATATAAGAACCATGACCTCGTAATATATCCTTGCCGCAAGTGATACCATTACCACCGCCCCCCCCACCCTTCCTCCACCAAGAGATAGCGATGGAAGAGACAAGTGTGTAGTATAGTATATTCTATAAGGCAAAAGACCATGTGACTTCCGTGACAAATGATTCAGGGTGTTCGCGTCCATTTTTCATCCCATTATCAATCTGGAGTGAGATTCCCCTCAGATTTCTCAGAGGGAGAAAGAGAGCATATTCAGTGCTCTAAAAGATTCAGGATTTGTGTTTATGGGACATTTAGTTGTATTTTGCCTCGACAGCCTAATAATTCCTTTTCTTGATTTCTAGCCTGGAATGTTTGCCGACCTTTGTTTGTGTTTTTTGTAAATAATGGTGTGAGGTTAATAATAATAATAATAATAATAATAATAATAATAATAATAATAATAATATAACTATAATAATAATAATCAATACTCCATTGCTAAAAGACTGGTCGATTTATTACTTAATAACAATAATGATAACAATAATTATAATAATAATAATAA
>NC_061101.1:11036198-11046198 GCF_015104395.2 Macrobrachium nipponense | reverse complement strand
AAATTACAATGAATTTTTTATTTTCGTAGTCTCGGACCTTCTTTTAAAAAGATAGACGCTATATCTTAAAAACTAAACACAATCTTCTTGAAGATGTCTCATTACGTTTCCCACACCAAAATTGTCTCAAGGCACTCTCTATGAACTAATCTAAACTAACCTAACCTAGTCAAAAAACCGGAACTGGTGTTGTATACTATACTCCGTTTATTTTTTAATTGTCCACCCGCCTGCGGTGTTTGCGTATGGTAACACTGCGTACCGGGCTTTAGATAGTTACATTCAGCTTACATTCAACAATAATAATAATATCCTATTTCGAATATTAACGGTGTAATTCGCATACAGTAAATTATTAAAACACTTTTCAGTTGCAAATGTACATCCAGATATTCTTTTATTTACCTAAAAACTTACACATACTAACTATCTAAAGCCCGGGACCGGCAGTGTTACCATACGCAAACACACAGCGGCGTGACAGAAAAAAAAAAAACAAAAAAAAAAAAAAAACAAAAAAAAAAAAAAACAGAGTATAGCATACAACACGGGATTTTGTATCCATGAAAAGCATTAAAAGATATATGAATGAAAAAATAAAACTTCTATAGTCATGAAAGAACAGATGAAGTTATACAAAAATTTGGTAGAACAGAACAAAGGTTTCTCGCTCAATATGAATTGGCATTCAGAGAGGAATGTCAGAATAAAAAAAAAATATTCCTATCTCTAAATATCTGTGTAATACCGTGGCTCCTTGTCCCGCAAAAACCAAGTTTGTTATACACACACACACACACACACACACACACACACACACACACACACACATATATATTATATATATATATATATATATATATATATATATATATATATATATAAATATAATATATATATATCAAGTAATTTCATGATAAAAACCTTTTTCGTTCCATTTTTTTCTTCCCTGATGTATTTTGTCGAAGTTATTGAAAAGGTCAAGATCTCTCTCTCTCTCTCTCTCTCTCTCTCGTCTCTCTCTCTCTCTCTGTTCCAAACTGTTATTGTCATCCAGGTATGGAGGTCATACTCCTCATTCCTCCTCTCTCTCTCTCTCTTTTTTTTTTTTATTAATTTAGAGACATTTTCATTTCATTTCCTTCTTCCCTTCTTTATTGTCATATCCTTCCTTCCTCCCACTCCTTAATTTACTCCTGTCATCTCTGTATTTCCTCTTCCTAAGCCACTCCTACCTACTCCTCAGTAACCCCCCTCACTCCCTCCTAAAGCCCCCTCTCCTACTTCCTTCCCCCTCCCCTCCTACTTTTTCCTCACCCCACTTTCTCACCCCTACCCCTTCCCTCACACTCCCCCTTCCCCTTTACCTTTTTACCCCATTTGACCCCTTCCCCTCCTTTAAACCATCTATTCTACCTGTCCCTAAATCCCCCTCCCCTTAGTCATCCCTCCCCTTCCCCTAAACCACCTCTCCTACTTATCCCTAATCCCCCCTCCCCACCTGCTTCTCCCCTTCCCCTTAGACCATGTCTAAGCCCCTTCCCATACTGCCCCTTCCCGTTCCCTCCCCTCCCCTTCCCCTAACCACCTCTCCTGCATGTCCCTAAGTTCCCCTTCCCTCCTACTTCTCCCCTTCCCTTAGACCATGTCCCTAAGCCCCTTCCCATAATCCCCCCGACCCATTCTCCTAAACCACCTCTCCTCTAAGACATGTCCCTTAAGCCCCTTCCCCAAGCCCCTCATCCCGGACCCATTCTCCTAAACCCACCTCCTCCCACCGCCCAACCTTCTTCATTAATTCTTTTCTTTCGACTGGATCATTAGTCTTTCTGCCTGATACGTTCGTTTCTTCTCAATTCACCTTCAGTCCCCCTGAGTTATAAACTACTGGATTATACGGTGGAATAAAAAAAATAAAAAAAATAAAAAACCTCCTCAAGAAATTAAACGTCTGTTGCTCTAAACAACATCCGGGAATTGCTTCCCGGGTTTTGAACAGACAGGTGTTAATTCGAGAATTGCACATCCTTCCTTTTTATATTTGTGTCATACACATTTCTGTACCTTTGATCCCCAAGGCTGAAGTTTAGATGGAATTGACAATAATCACCGCCTTAATACTTAATTTATTGACTCCTGTATGGGTCGTGTGTGTGTATATGTATGTACATATACACAGTAATATATACACACACTCACATATATTTATAATTATGTATCTACGCAAAAAGCGTTACTCCTGTATGGACTGTGTGTGTGTATAATATGTAATTGTTACATCAGTAATAATATACACACACTCACATATATTTATAATTATGTATATACGCAAAAAGCGTTACTCCTGTATGGGTTGTGTGTGTGCATATGTATGTACATTTATTTACACAGTATATATACACACATATACATATATTCGTAAAAACGTCAAATACTTACATTAACATCACAACTATCAAACCTTTCCCTATACCTAAAAGACTGAACTAAGGAAATTCATCAGACAAAAAAATCGAGAAAAAAAAAAAGAAAAATCATACAAAAAAAAAAAAAAAAAAAAAAAAAACAAAAAAAAAAAAAAAAAAAAAAAATGAACTCAAAAACAAAGAACCATTCTTTCACGACGGTGAGGTTCATTAATATTCGCTAGTAGCGGGAAAGCAAACATTGCTCCGTATTCAATGAAGCCTATTTTATTTAAATGGAACCCAATTCCGTATTATATATATATAATATATATAAATGTAAATACAAACATACATATATATATATAATTTAGTATATATATATATATCTTATATATATATCATATATATATATATATATATATCTATATATATATATATATATATCTATATATACACACACACACACGTACTTATACATATGTGTGATGTGTGTTTTTGTATAAAACGAG
Source organism: Macrobrachium nipponense (assembly GCF_015104395.2). Classification (NCBI taxonomy): domain Eukaryota; kingdom Metazoa; phylum Arthropoda; class Malacostraca; order Decapoda; family Palaemonidae; genus Macrobrachium; species Macrobrachium nipponense. The sequence goes on along the minus strand of NC_061101.1, from coordinate 11,043,281 downwards.
AGAGAGAGAGAGAGAGAGAGAGAGAGAGAGAGAGAGAGAGAAGAAGAAGAAGAAGAAGCAGAAGAAAAGGCAGCATTCGTGAGCCAGAAACCCAGATCTATCACAATGCGATTAGAGGAATGATAAAAAATTAAAAGATTAAAGTTGTGCTCTTAGACGAGGCGAGTCGGCGACTCGGTGTTGCCATCACCTAGGCCAGTGATAATATCTCGCAGTGAATGAGACAGATGTGAATCCAGTTTTAATTTTTAAACTAAAACTCCTATCTAATGATTCTTTTAAAATCATCGAGGAACTTATTTATGAAATGCTACAAAGTTTGATTACATATCCGAGTTTTTATCTGTTGTCTTCAGGTTTGCCAGAGATAGCTACATGCTTCAGGTATGCCAGAGATAGTCTATGGCTTCAGGTATGCCAGAGAAAGCTACACGCTCCAGGTATGCCAGAGATAGCTACAGCTTCAGATATGCCAGAGTTATCTACAGCTTCAGGTATGCCAGAGATAGCTACAGCTTCAGATATGCCAGAGATAACTATGGCTTCAGATATGTCAGAGAAAAGCTACAGCTTCAGGGTATGCCATAGATAGCTATGGCTTTCAGGTATGCCAGATAGCTACAAGCGTTCAGATATGCCAGAGTTATCATACACGCCTTCAGGTTATGCCAGAGATAGCTACAGCTTCAGATATGCCATAGAATAGCTTGGTTCAGATAGTCAAGAAAGCTACATCTTTAGGTCTGGCGCAAGATAGCATGGCTCCAGGTAGGCCAGAGATAGCTACAGATAGCTATGGTTCAGCTTATGTCAGGAGAAAGCGACATCCTTTGGTCCTGCAGGAAGAAGCAGGCTCCAAGGTATGCCAGAGATTAGCTACAGGCCTTCAGGTCTGCCCAAAGAGAAGAAAGCTTTACATCTTACAGGTATGGCCAAAGACCAGTTACAGCTTCAGGTACGCCAGAGATCGCTTACACGTTAGGTATGCCATAGAGAGATAGTTTATGACTTCAAGATATGGCCAGAGATAAGCTATGGGCTTCAGGTACGGCCAGAGGGATAAGCTACCACGCTTCAGGTATGCCAAAGATAGCTATGGCTTCAGATATGCCAGAGATAGCTACACGCTCCAGGCATGCCAGAGATCGCTACAGGCGTTTGAATAAAACAGAACAGATACAATTGCCTTGCATATTTACAGTTACCTTTGAAATAAAAAATATGTTTCTGTAAGTGAACTACTGAAAAATTCTATTAGTTTTCGAATTTATTATCGAATATTTTCTTTTACAGAGATTCATCGTTGGTGGAGTCAGAAATACAAATTTTACTCAGAAAGGATACAAAAAACAGTAATAATTTAAAACCTTTTCAATGGTATGTTTAGTATCATTAAATGTATGTATAAATACATTGCCAAAACATTATGTGTAAATATAGATATATATATATATTATTGTATAATATATATAATATATATAGAGAGAGAGAGATAGGACGAGAGACGAAAGAGCAAGAGAGAGAGAGAAGATCATACAGTATATACATAAATATATACATACATATATACGTATTTGCATTTGTAATAACCTTGATGACTTCTAATAGATTTCCTCAGACTCTCCCCATTTGAGTCTACCCAGCTGTAAATGGGTACAATGCTTCTGGGGGCGGGTGAGGGGGGGGGGGGGGGGTCAAGAAAAACGCGTAGGACTAGCACACTTGATCCTGAAAGGACTCTCTGAGGAAGCCAGAATGCAGCAGACTTATAGTGACGCCCTGTAAAGTGGAAAGAAAAAGGTGTATGTTGAATATATATATATATATATATATATATATATATTATATATATATATATACTATATATATATACACTATACTACATACATACAGAGAGAGAGAGAGAGAGAGAGAGATAAAGAGAAGAGAGAAGATGTCTGTATGTGAGTTCGTATATTTACATCCAATAATGGGGAATATCTTGTTTAACACACTTTCTTTGCCTCATTGGAATTGAAAAACAAATTGCGTATCATAAGTCGAGAAAAGGGGCGGTTCTCAGAAGAATGATGTAACCTCCTAAGCCATGGAGGGGGAAAGGGGAAGGTAAAGGGGAAGGTTTGGGGAGGGGGGTTGGGGTTGGATAGATTCAGCCTCCCCCTTGCACACGACAATGGCACCTTCAAGCAACGTTTGCCGTGCGAGTAACACCCTCGAAAACTGTTCAAAGAACGGCTTTCTGCGCGGAGAGTGGCTTCATGAACGTGCCACCTTAAACAAGGGTAAATCTGAGACCATTTAGACACGAGCCTGCATGCACAGTGTGTTAGACGGGTCAATCATAATGCATTTGTTTTAATATAACACTAATACTAACAGCATAGTTAGGAGATATTTTGGTGTAATAAAACCTAGCGAGAGTATTTTCACGGCTTGTTCATGTTCGTAAAATTGTATTCAAGGATTCAGGTAGGTAGCTCTATGTCATATATATATATATATGTATATATATATATATATATATATATATATATATATATATATATATATATGTCTAGTGTGCGTGTGTGTGTGTGTGTATTGATAGGTGGTTCGTCCATGGCAGGATTCGAACCGAGGCCTGTTTTAGGAACATCGAGAGGCAGTGACTTTAACCACTGGGCTATCAAGAAAGGTATGAGTTCATGTCGACTCCGTCATACATATATATGCCTGTCAAACTCAGACTTGTGTGTATATATATAGTGTATATATATATATATATATATATATATATATATATATATATACACACACACACACACAGATGCCTTATATTACATAGCATAGCCAACACATCCCCAATATTCTTCGACGGACTATTTCCTTTCACGGATACAAAATTAACGCCACCAGTCCGGCGGACGTGAATATTTTATCGCATCGACTCGGAAATAAGACTGACAAAATGTTAAAGCCGACGGCTCAGCCTCCTTGAAGACCGAACGATATTATAAGTATAAGTTCCACCGAATCTCTTTCCATTGAAAAAGCCGTCTGATCAGAAGAGGCTCCATTACAGGAGGAGAAAATATCACTTACTTCGATTCGCCTCTTGGACATTGCTCACAAATGAGTGAGAATATGACTATATAACTAAGCTCAAATTATGACCTTAAGTAGGAATATTGATAGGGATATGAAGCTCAAACATGAGTATGAATATGACTAGGGATATGAAGCTCAAATATGAATATGAATATGACTAGGGATATGAAGCTCATGAATATGACTAAGGATACGAAGCTCAATAGGTATGAAATGACTTCGTGATATGAGCTCAAACATGAGGGAATATGACTAGGGTATGAAGCTCAAATATGAGTATGAATTATGACTAGGGATTACGAAGCTCAAATGATGAGTATGAATATGACTAGGATCTGAAGCTATGAATAGACTAAGGATACGAAGCTCAAATAGAGTGTGATATGACTAGGGATATGAAGCTCAAATATGAGTATGATATGACAGGGATTGAGAGTCAATCATGAATATGAAGATGGACTAGGATTATGAAGTCATGAATATGACTAAGGAGACGAAGCTCAAATATAGTCGAATAGACTCGGGATATGAGGCTCAAATATGATAATGAAATATGACTAGGGATATGAAGCTCAAATATGAGTATGAATATGACTAGGGATATGAAGCTCAATATGAGTATGAATATGACTAGGGATATGAAGCTCAAATATGAGTATGAATATGACTAGGGATATGAAGCTCAAATATGAGTATGAATATGACTAGGGATATGAAGCTCAAATATGAGTATGAATATGACTAAGGATATGAGCTCACGTATGATATTAATATGACTAGTTATATGAAGCTTAAAAGATGAGTATTTGAATATGGCTATCGGATTAAGCTCCAATATGATGTGATATGACTAGGGCTATGAACTCAAATATGAGTGAATATGACAAGGGAATACGAAGTCAAATATGATACGAATATGACTAGGGATATGAAGCTCAAATATGATACGAATGCTAGGGATTGAATCTCAAATATGAGTATAGAATATGACTAGGGTTGGATATGAAGCTCTAATAATGATGTGAATGACTAAGGAATATGAAGCTCAAATATGAGTATGAATATGCGAAAGGTATGAAGCTCACATATGATATGACTATGAACTAGTGAATATGAACTTAAATATGAGTAAGAATCGACTGGGGGTATGAACTCAATATGAGTGTGAATGAACTAGGGCTATGAAGCTCAAATATGAATTATGAATATGAACTAGGGGAAATATAAAAGCTCAAAAATGCGTATGAATAGCTAGGGATATAACAAGCTCAAAATATGAAATATGAATATGACAAAGGAATACGAAACTCAAATATGAGTATAAATTAAACTAGGGATATGAAGCAACAAATATGAATATGAGTATGACGGATATGAAGCTCAAATATGATGTAATATGACTATATGACTAGGGATATGAACATGAGTATGATATGTGTAGGGGTATGAATTTACATCCTTAAGGAATTTGGCTTGAACAGGAACCTGGTGAGGGAGAGGGAATGAATAAGGTGATACAAACATACATACACACACACACACTATATACGTGTGTATGTATATATATATATATATATATAGATATATATATATATATATATATATATTATATATAGAGAGAGAGAGAGAGAGAGAGAGAGAGAGAGAGAGAGAGATTTCTTATTATTTGTTTTATGTCTATTCAGTTAAGTTTCAGTGACATAATTCATTTTACTGTATTTCAGGTCCTGTCATTAATTCCAGGCTGATACTGAAGTTATCTACCTCGAAACACAAGATGCCAGTAAGTGCCGTTAAAATATATATATAAATAAACATCAAAGTACACTGAAAGCGAGTCAGTATACCTGAATATACAAACTTCCTAAAATGACCAGTCATTAAAAATCAAAATCATCAAACGAAAGATTCATCAAGGGTAGAGAGACATTTTGACTCATATTAAGAGTAATATATGCAAATCTGTAAAACATAAAACATAAGAAAAAAAGCCTCTATGGTATCTGCAAAAAAAAGAAAAAAGAAAAAAACTTCTAACGTAAAAACGAAGAGACGCAACTTGGGAGTAACGATCGTTATGCCTTTGGAGAGAGAGAGAGAGAGAGAGAGAGAGAGATAGCGCAGCTCAAACGCTCTGCGCTTCGTAGCACCGCAAAGACGACATTAACTTAATGGCCGGAAACGGCCGTCAAGTCGACTTTGCTGGATCGCCATTTTTTTTTTTAATGCTTCTAAGCCTCAGCCGTACTTTCCCCTCCATGAAGCCTGCTACGGTCTAGAACACAAGAGAAGTAATGTAAAGTCATTCCGTTAATTAAAATTCTGAGGGGGCTGTTCCTGAAGCAGAAATAATCATCCTATTCGACAGGATTTTGTTTCGAAAATTTGGCTGCAGGTCGTACTAATAACTGAAAGTGACTTCCACAATTATTCGGTTTTTATACATTCACTGCAGTTTCATTCACATTCTCATTAGGTTTACTGCCTGAATTCCAGCACAATTTTCACGAGAAAAGTCTACATCATTCCTTTAGCAGGTACGTTAAATATACAGTTACTTTTTCCTTTCTATGGCCACCGAGTAGCCAGAGCCTCGGGTAAATCATTACATCTATGTACAGGGTTAACTATCACGGACCTTCCTTAATAAAAAGCCTTCAGGGACGCTAATATGGATGTCAACATTAAATGATTTTTGCAATGTGATATATCCAAGTTGTAACTGGCAATTAAATGAAAACTTAAATGAGCAAGAACATACTGCAAATTAGGTAGTTAAAAAAAAACAGTACTTAGAAGAATTAAGTTTTTATCAATTAGTTTCGCTTCCAGGTTAGGGTGACCCCTCTCCCCCCCACCCAAATTTCTTTGGGATTCAGTAAGTTTGTGAAAAAGTACATAGAAGTCAAGATGATGGACTGATAAATACTGGCAAGGTTAGTGGAAAGCCAGAAGCTGTCTGCTCTCGTGGGTATTGCAAAGTACATATTTTGGGAAACCGTGAAATAAGAGAACAGGAGAGAGTAAATGATAATAGGAAGTAGATGGCATGGATTAGATGCTTCCCAGTATGCGGAATTATCTGGAGTTATCGTTTTCAAAAAGGTGGAAATCTAAATCAACCAGTCATTTCCTGTGGCACCCACAGGGATGCATAGGGTTTCGAAGAACTCTCACCTCCACAACCTATCCTTGGCTAACTCTTCAAGCTCTTCCCAACACTCATCTCCTACTTCCCTCCTCATTATCCTCCTCAACCACGTCTCCCTTGGCCTACCTATACCTCTCCTACCAAGGGCATCCCACACTGGGACATCTTCTATACACATGGCCTAGCCACTTCCAGCGCGAGAACCTGACAATACACATCGACCATTGCACCACCTTCACTTCTTTAATCCTGATATTTGACATCCTGTCCCCTCCAATGAATTCTTAATATTCTTCTGAGCGCCTTATTCTCAAATGATATCTAAATATGCTAAATCTTGTAACTTTTGATTGAAAACTGTTCGCATAGCATAGGCCTAATGATTACTATGGTTTTGAGGTGGTTTCGGGACGAGCTAAATAACGGAGAGGAGTAGGATATTTAGAAAGTGCAGATGTATATGCTAGGTAGAAATGCTTGCAAGAACGGGCCATTAATATTCTGGAAGCGCCTGAGCACGCTGATGATACAACTGTGAAAACAGACCTTCTGGAACTGACACCGACGTGTACTCCTCGCAAAACCTACATCTGGAGAACCATTCCTGATTTAGAGGCGAGAATGAATACTACCACCGACTGATGGTCCGTGCCCTCATCTCGAAACCATTCACTGGCTTTAATACAGTCTCGCTTGGATGAGGTGAGCTAACACGCTGAAGTCATCAATTATTATCCGGGTTTGTGGCCTTGGAGTTTTCATTCTTTTTCTTGTGGCCCAAAAATGGTGGTCATGAAAATGGTAATGGAATCACAGGGATGTGACACCAGACTCTTCTGTTTAAA
>NC_061101.1:11023698-11033698 GCF_015104395.2 Macrobrachium nipponense | reverse complement strand
AATGCATGCACCGATTTCTAAATGCTTGCTTGAAGTCCGTGTCTATTTTAAAGAAATCAGGATAGGTTAGATTCTCTTGTTATAATATAAATAATAATAATAATAATAATAATAATAATAATAATAATAATAATAATAATAATAATAACAAATAAAAGAAATCACAAAAAACAAGTTAATTTCTCTCAAGCTACTTCGAATGTTAATCATTAACTTTTTTCTATTTTAGACAATAATATCATCCTTCGAAATGAATAATGTATGTGTACTAATCTACCCGGAATAGACCTGCCATTAAACGAGAGGGCCAAATGACTACTTGGAATACAGAATTTAGGCCAAAGGCCAAGCGCTGGGACCTACGAAGTCATTCAGGCCAGAAAGGAAAACTGAGAGTAAAAAGGTTTGATAGGCGCGACAAGGGTAAACCTCGCAGCTGCACTTTGAAACAACTGCTAGGAGAGAACGGAGGAGATTAAGATAGAAGAAAGGGACTATGAACGGAGGTACAGTAAAAGGAATGCAAGGGGTTGCAGCCCCTGCTTTAGGGGGGGGATTACATACCAAAACCGAGTGACTTCCGAATATCTCCGTTCAAATCACGCTACGGCCCCGAGAGTAATTATTGTTCACCGAAGTAATTGTTTATTGCTATTGTGTTAATGACCTTTTAAGAGTTGCTCTCAGCGGGTTAATGACCAATCTCCTTACTTTTTTAAGAGTTCCTCAGGGGATTCATGACCAATCTCCTTCCTTTTATCAGGACACGCGAAAATCGACCCTAAGAACCTTAAGACCTACGGATTATATAAACTAATGGTTTCCGTGAATAGCAATAAAATGAAAAAGATTATTTTATCAACTGAACGTACTACATAGTACTTACTTCTTAACTTACACGCATGGACATTCATGTGCACCAAAGACAACGCACATATAATAATGCGTAAGCATGGTGTCAACACTAAAAGTCAGTTCTATCAGTGAATGTTGCAGTGAGTGAATATCTTGTAAAGTATATTAGAAATACATTGACTTACACATTTCATTCTTAATTACTATTCCAGGTTTCTCTTTTGCATAATGGTTCTTGCTTAACTAAATCGTTGCTTTTATGTAATTACGTTCAAATGGCATGCACCTCCCCTACTCTCTCTCTCTCTGAAATCTATTAAATTATATACGGACAAAATATTTAGCTATTTACTAAAAGGCTAAAGAGAATATAAACGTTAACATTACCATTATCTCTCTCTCTCTCTCTCTCTCTCTCTGTCTCTCTCTCTCTCTCTCTCTCTCTCTCTCTCTCTGTTTGTGTGTGTGTGTGTGTGTGTGTGTGTGTGGTATAACACAAAATAATGAAAACCTAAAGAACTTTCTTTACCCTTGACACAATATTCATTTTAACGCAAAATTTTTGAATTTTTTCAACAACTAAGGTCAATTATGAGACAATTCCGCTGATGACACCGAGATAATTTAAAAACAGGACCTTTGCCATACAATGAACTAAGTTCAGAATACAATGAGATATTTCATTTTATTCTCTTTTAACAATATACAGTAATTCACTTCAGCATCAACCCCCTACCAGTTGCATGTTGAGAACCACCTGTATCTAAGCACAAACTCGTAAATCCTCTGGAAGAATTGACCTGGTCTGACCTGGTCCTCGATTAAGTCCCGAGTTCCTCGCATTCGTTCAAGGACGACTCTCAGAAACGCGCAGTCGTTCTTTCGTTAATAACGTTAATAACACAGCGCTACGTAATTTGTTCTCGTACATGATTTGTCCAACTGTGCCGAGTCACGGAAATACGTTATGGAAAATCAATAAACCGGGGATCATATAAATGAATACTGAATTGCAGTCTGAGTTAGAATGACTCACAATGCTACCGCATGTATCTAAAAAAAAAATGTATTAATAAAAAAAAGCAGCTACCACTTGTACGAAAAAGGGAGAAATAAATAATCACTTCCATTTCTGGGCATTTGTTCCCCCCCAATAATTTCAGCCCATAATTCACGCGAACCAGTAAGTCTCGTCGGTAACACCCATACTAAGGACCCACATTCTCTTCCTCTGGTCGTGTGATTACCTAATCCTTAATAATCACTTCGCCAGCGACGCGGGACGAGGGTCTGGACTGCTGGAAGAACAGGGGTCTGGAGTGCTGGAATAACAAGGGTCTGGAAGGCTAGAAGTTATGGTATTACCGCCTTCCATGGATTTAAAAAAACGACTTCCAGCGGTGGATGTTTTTTTGACAAAGGTCTTAATATTCTCTCAAATCTATTACCAAATCCAAATTACTTTACAGATTCATGGTGGCGTTCCAGGAAATAAGGTCGTTAATAGGTAATAAGATATGAAATACAAATTTCTTGCAGTCATGATTAACCTAAACTAATATATTTACATGAGACTGGTTACGATTCTAGTAGGTTTATTGATGTAGCTCCATACATTAACTTTATATTATACGTATAGATAATATAATATATATGGATATGTATAATATGAAGAATTCATGTGTGAGGCTATTCACTAAACCTAGAATCGTAACCAGTCACATCTAAATATTAATTATTAACGGACTGAAAGTAAGTTGAATTGAAAAAAAAAAAAAAAACCGCAATACCCCATTAATGACCTTGCACACACACATATACATAAAACATTACGCAATAATTCTAACCACCTGAAATTTCCAAAAATGAGAAATCGATAACTGCTCTTCATTTTCATGTTTCTATAATGATATCAGTTTGTAAATACCTTATTTTTTTGGGGGGGGGGGGGATGAGGGTATGAGTTACTAAGACACAACACACTCAAGAGCAGACCTCACCACAGACAGCTGGCTGCCTACGACTCGCCACAAAAGCAACTGGCGTCGCACCATCGAGGGTCACCGACGCGTGACTGACGAACGATACAGCGGACCAGACAATCATCGTTTTACGCACCGGAGAGCGTAAACCGACTCGGCGTTTTACGCTCCGCGACGGACAAAAATCGTGAGACCGATTGGAATAATAATTTTTTAATTTCGACTCCATCAACGGAGCCGGTAATGGGTGGCAGCGGTGTACAAATTCGGCGTGATAATTCCTTTTGCGACACTCCGCTTGGCGCCGCGTGGATATGGCAGGGAATGTGCCGCTGGCGATTAATGAAATGTAATATTTTCGCTTTCTCTCTCTCTCTCTCCCTTTTCGATACTGTTATTATCGCAGTGTCGGGCGAACTGATTATAACGATTGCGCAAAATGGTGATTTTTGTATTTATCTCTCTCTCTCTCTCTCTCTCTCTCTCTCTCTCTCTCTCTCTCTCTCGCCCCTCAACTGTTATTATCGCAGTGTCGGGCGAACTGATTATAACGATTGCGCAAAATGTGATTTTTGTATTAATCTCTCTCTCTCTCTCTCTCTCTCTCCCCTTTTCGATACTGTTATTATCGCAGTGTCGGGCGAACTGATTGTAACGATTGCGCAAAATGGTGATTTTTGTATTTATCTCTCTCTCTCTCTCTCTCTCTCTCTCTCTCTCTCTCTTCTCTCCCCCCTTTTCGATACTGTTATTATCGCAGTGTCGGGCGAACTGATTATATCGATTGCGCAAAATGGTGATTTTTGTATTTATCTCTCTCTCTCTCTCTCTCTCTCTCTCTCTCTCTCTCTCTCTCTCCTTTTCGATACTGTTATTATCGTAGTGTCTGGGAATTGATCAACCGATTCCGTTTCTAGTGTTTTTATATACATCGATAAATTCAAAAGTTAAAGTGTGATTAATATTTTTTATTAAAATTAAAAAGTGATATTCAACAATTAGTGATGAAAAATGTGATGTGATTTCATGATCATTGCTGAAAAGTATATATATCACTTTGCATTTATTATTTACTTTTCATTTCATTTCTCTATTTCTTCGCTAGTATTTCCCTTTATTAAAAAAAAAGAAAAAAAATGAGGAATGAGTTTATAAAACAGAAAATGACTCTAGCCTACTTCTGGAAATTCCATTCCGCAATTCATAACATCTGGGTCACATCCAGACATATTTCCAGAAAACATTTACGGACACACAAATTCCCTCCTTGGCATTTAGAAATTTGTGTGACTACGAATGTTCATTATTAGACTGTACATCTCGTAGCTAAAAAAAAAAAAATTACATTTTTTTCCTATAAATATAAACTAGTTTTATTCTAACTCTTTCGAGAAAAACAAAAGAAATGTTCGTTTTTATAAATATACACATTTAAGATGCAGCTCGTAAAAAATTCTGAAATTTATACCCTTAAATGTAAAATAATCTAAAATTTATACCTGTCAATGTAAAAATATATGAAAAAAAAATCTTAAACTTAACTTATGAATGTAAAAATTCATAAGTTATACCCCTAAATGTATAAAAAAAATTAAATTTATACTTATAAATGTAAAAAAATCTGATATTTTTACCCCCCAAAAACTGTAAAGAAAAATGTAAAATACTTGATATATGTAAAATAAAATCTTGATTCATTCTTATAAATGTCAAAAAATCTGAAATTCATACTTATAAATGTCAAAAAATCTGAAATTCATACTTGTAAATGTAAGAAATAATCATGAAATGTATACTTATAATGTAAGATAAATCTGATATTTATACCCCTGAATGTAAAAAAAAAATGAAACTATATCCATAAATATAAAAGGAAGTTTCATTCCACTCTTTCGAGAAAAAAAAAAAAAAAAAAAAAGATAAAACGTGTTCAGAAATACAACTTTAAAATGCAGCTCTTATCACAAAAAGATTTCTCAAACTCATTTCATTGTATGATAATGAGCACTCGGGAGTAAATGGTTGGTGCATTGTTACTTAAGCATCTGCTCCTCCATATTGCATTCTTGAGACATTCGAGTGAATTCTTTTTCGTTTTTCGTTTTTCCAAGGCTACGTCAGCGAGCGTCATGATTTTCGTATAAGTCTGTCTTTCTAGATTTTGTTATTGTTTGTTTGTTTGTATGGTGTTTTTACGTTGCATGGAACCAATAGGTTATTCAGCAACGGGACCAACGGCTTCACGTGACTTCCGAACCACGTCGAGAGTGAACTTCTATCACCAGAAATACACATCTCTCACTCCTCAATGGAATGGCCGAGAATCGAACCCGCGACCACCGATGTGAGAAGCAAACACCAAACCAACCACGCCACTGAGGCGCTCGATTTTGTTATTGAGATGACATCAACGGATTCTTTTTTTTTTATTAATACATTGAGTTTCTACATGAACTAATACTTTGTTTCTATGTAATTACTTACGCACGTGCAAATACCAGCATTACACAATCATAAAACTTTATGCTTAATTAAGTTTGTTCTGTCCTGCCTTTGCAATATTTGTATGTATGTATATATATATATATATATATATATATATATATATATATATATATATATATGTGTGTGTGTGTGTGTGTGTGTGTGTTGTGTGTGTATCCATATACACTTTAAAATTTTTAAAAATCTATCTACACTACAACCTCATACAATACACACCACTGCTCTTCCTTTCAACAATCTATCTGAAGGATGATGATGCAATCAAACAAGGTTGCAATTACCATTTTCTCTCTTCTGCTCTATTAAATGCAGGGGGAAACTTGACTCGAGTGCTAATAGCTATCCTCCACCTAGATTGTAATAAAACAAGCGAAAAGATATAAATAGTTTCTTTTACAGTTGGTCTTATATTTTCATAGAAAATGGGAAACCGAGACGATGTAAGTTTTCCCATTTTCCCTGTTGTTTTCATATTTTTATAGAAAACAGGGATAGGGGCACGAGTTTGTCTTGTGATTTTTATATGTTTCCTGCACCTATAACACTACTACTACTACTACTACTACTAATAATAATAATAATAATAATAATGAAAATAATACTAATAAGACGCCTCAACTGAACGTAAATCTTGATATGTTGTTAAAGATATAATAATCTAAAATAATAATAATAATAATAATAATAATAAATAATAATAATAATAATAGATATATAAATAGCAATAATAATAATACTAATAAAATAATACCTTTGTCTTAAATTAAATCTTGGCTTACAGCCAAGACTACACATAAAAAAACCTTCGGAAATGGTAAAAAAAAAAGTAGTTGGAATAATGACAGAAACTTGACAGATCTGGAATAAGCAATTGATGGCGCTTTAGGAATGGAATGGAATATATAGTAATTCGGGCCAAAGGTAAAAAATGTTAGAGCCTACGATGAGGTCATTCAGCGCTGAAAATAAAAGTAGAATTAATTGTCAGGAGTGTGTTGAGGAAAGTAAGATGGAAGAAAGCGAACATGAACGGAGATACAGTAAAAGGAATGAAAGGGGTTGCAGCTAGTCCGAAGGGACGCTGCATATTCCTCAATTAATGCCTACAGTCCACCGTGTGAGGTGCACTGACGGCACGACCCAGCTACGCAGATGTAGGTTTAATCAGGGAAACGCCCACAAGATTGACAACGTTGCTGATACACGTGTTTTCACTACCAGTTGCATCTTCTCAAACACCTGTTTCTTAAATTGCTAGGTAAGAGAGCCCTGGTCTCCTGAATAAACTTATCAATCTCATGTTTTTTTTTCCTTTACTTCATGAAGAATCTCCTTTTATTTTCCTTGGCCTTCGCCTGCGCCTGTGGACTTCTCTTGTCTTTTACTTAGAAATGATTACGGGTGCTTACTCAGGCCCTTGAACACCCATGACGCTGGAGACGAATTGTGCCTGAACACGTAACTCCTCATCCTCTTAATCGAAGTCTTTATTACCCTGGCATTTCATTAGGAATGAAAAATGCTTCCTCTCAAGCAATTCAGCCATACTCAATTTCTGCCTATAAATTCTCATGACCAGCAAATCTTCCTTGCATTGTTACAATTACGCTTCAATTCATATTCGCAGGGTAGGTGAGAGCTAGATTACTACTCTATCTAACTATTGTCCGTAAGCATGCAAACCCCATCACTCAAAACTGGGTTCTTTAGTTTTATACTTTGGGAGTCCATCACGTCATTCTGGGAAATGATTACAGTACTCCCTGTGGGCCCCTTGTTAAATCGCCAGAACGAAACACTTTTATCCATTTGCTGATGCAATGAACTGACACGAAAGTTGCATTATTCTGACAAGCCCTTTCAGATTAAAAAAATAAAAACACACACACAATTTGAGTCATTTGAGCCCCAATGATGGTTTTGGCTTCACTTTAATCTTACTCTGAAGGATTATTGCATTCCTGTGTCTTTTCCATGAGTACTAGTTCCAAATAGCCCAGCTGATGTGATATAGAAATCTATACACAACCATTAGACATATTTATCATTGCTAACTATTGTCAGAGGACGATGTATCTGACCGAGTCCGGTAGAGGGAACCTGTCAGATATATAATTATATATATAATCGACCCCACATGAAAGTGGGAAAGGATGCCGAGAAGAGAGAAAAAAGGAGAGACATCCCTATTCATTTGCCATCATATCGTGATGATCGTCTTCTACGCTGAGGCAAGTACCCTTTCAAAATTATTAAAAACAATTATATGACCCAAATGTTAATTTTCTTTCATACCTAAACGAGGAGTCTTCAAACTTCCCTGTGAAATGGCAAATTCAACAAAAGGTCAATTGACAATTCTTAAGGTCAAACCACACCCCACCCCCTCACCCTGCAAAAAAAAAAAAAAAAAAAAAAAAAAAAAACTGTGGCCTTGGTCAGGTAAGCACAAGAAATCTTTGTGACAATTCTTAAGATCAAAGCCCCACCCCACCCCCCAAAAAAAAAAAAAAAAAAAAAAAAAAAAACTTTACACAAATCTAAGATCAAAGCCCCACCCCCCACACACACACACAAAAAAAAAAAAAAAACAAAAAAAAAAAAAAAAAAAAAAAAAAAAAAAAAGGCCATACTCAGATAAAACACCAGAAATCATTGACAATTCTTAAGGTCAAACCCCCACCCCCTACAAAATAAAAATAAATAAAATAAATAAATAAAAACTGGCCCTGCTCAGGAAAAGCACCGGAAATCACTGTCAATTCTAAAGGCAAAAACCAAAATAAAAATGTAAAAAAACTGGCCTTGCTCAGTAGAAGCAAAAGAAATCACTGACATCATCACAATGATGAAATAGGTCACTATGTCAAGTGCTCTGATTTCTCGACTTCAGGGTTAACTATTCGACTTGAAAATATCCCCAGTATCAAATCCATAAAGGTACAAACTCCACTGCTACCTTCGACGCACTCAAGAGATTTTTCCTGAAGTGTAGCGCATATCACATAACCAGTCACCTTTGAACTCATTTTTCCCCCTTTACCATTTTCATTAATTAGTCGTACATGACACTTTAGGTTTTTAAAAGGATATATTTAGCATTCGAGAGACGTCTGATGACGAGAGTGAATATTTTGAATATTTCAAAAGGCACTTGAATATGACCTATGGAGCAGCGACAATGCTATTGTGAGCTCTTCGATATGGCAAGATGGGTACTTTAAATCTTTAAAAACAATTAAAAATCCTTAAAATTCCTTTCATGTTCGCGTGTTTGACAATCAATTATGGCGAAAAGGTATTACTATCACTGTTTTTCATGAGTATTGATACTTCAGGCTCGGAGTTGGATCCATTATAAAGAAGGTTTTTTCTTTTTACGGGATAAATTTGATAACGAAAAATCTTTTGATAATAATTAACGAAAGTTCCGAAACGCCAATTAAGTCACTGCAGTGCTAGTACACAGTACACAGGCTACAGGGACCCACTCCATGCCCCCCCCCTCTTAGAAAAAGAAAAATAATCACATAAAAATGTAACTTACAGTCAAGAACATTGAAATGTGAATTTAACTCGACTCTGGATAGAAAAAACATTCTTTCGTGTAAATTTCTCTGTTAATATATATAATATATATATATATATATATTATATATATAAATATATATATATATATATATATATATATACATATATATATATATCACATATATGAGTTCTGTAATTTACGATCTTCTTGGGCAATTTTGAAGTGTTCTCTAATTATTATTATTATTATTATTATTATTATTATTATTATTATTATTATTATTATTATTATTCGACTGAACATTCCTATTCCAACTTGTAATAGGATAAAAAGACCCCTTAAGTGAATATGTTTAATTTTTTTTTGTTATATACACATTTTTACTAATGAACTTACAAATTATTTCGGAAATTACACAATTTTACTGATGGCTCTATCGTTAAAAATGTATATATATGAACAAATACAATATACGAATTTCGCTTGATGGAAATTTTCGTTTCTTTTGTCATTAATATTATTATTATCGCTAAATAGTTATAAAGTTATTTTCATTATTAGTATTATTATTTTTATTTTTACTTTTATTATTATCATAATCATTATTATCCTTCAATACGTCTAGGCTATTACTATTATTATTACTTCTACTTTTATTATTATTATTATCCTTAAATACTTCTGGCTATTATTATTATTATTATTATTATATTATTATTATTATATTAATACTCCAAGGGTATTATTAGTATCATTATTATTAGTATTAATATTGCAAAACTATGCATGACGCGCAACTGGCTTATAAATGCATAATTTTTCAGTAATTACAGAAATTCCGTAAGACCAGATATTTATTCCTTTAAAGGCCTGACTTTGCCTCCTGTTCACTGAAAACTCATAAAAAAATCATTCCATTCGAAGTTTCAGCGTTACTCCATCTGACAATTGAAATGATTTAATTTTGTGGTTATTATCAAGCAAAAAAAAATTGATATTTGCAATGAAATAGATTTCACATTGCCACCTGAAAAGCTGCAATGAAATGCCATTACTATTTTAAATGAGAGACACTAATTCATTTGCAGCTGCTAATCATACTTTAATTATTTGCTAATATAACAAA
>NC_061101.1:11008698-11018698 GCF_015104395.2 Macrobrachium nipponense | reverse complement strand
AGTTGCAGCGAATTTTACCGGGGTTACGGGTACGGTACCCTAAACGAACAACAAATGATCTGCATCAAATAATATTAATTTTAATTTTCAAAATAATTTTTCTCCAGAAAAAAAATATTGATAAATTGAACAGTTATTTGCATGAAACCATAGTCAGCAATGAAAATTTCTTGGCTTGAAAAAAAAAAACATCAATAAATTGAAAATTTTTTTTTGTATAAAATGATATAATCAGCAGCAATTAATATTCAATATAATTCCTTTGCTTGAGAAAAATCTTTAATAAACTGAACATTTTGAAATGATATTAGCAATGAATTTTCAATATAATTCCTTTGCTTAAAAAAATCTTAATAAACTGAACATTTTGAAACGATAGTCAGCAATGAATTTTCAATATAATTCCTTTGGTGAAAAAAAAAAATCTTTATAAATTCAACTGATATTTGCATGACACGATAGTCGGCAATGAATTTTCAATATAATTCCTTTGGTGAAAATTTTTTAAAAATAAATTGAACTGATATTTGTATGACACGATAGTCAGCAATGAATATCCAATATAATTCCATTGGTCGAAAAAAAAAATCTTGATAAATTGAACTGATATTTGTACGAAATGACAGTCGGCTATGAAATAACATTTCTTTTCAGATTAAGGCCATTAATTCGTTTTGAGCTTTTAATAATAAGTTGACGTTCGCTGATGGAAAAAAAACATCATTGATACCGGTCCTGATTACAGAATCCAGAGTCGACTGGAAATCTGGAACGAATTATCATGGAAAAATGGTCATTTACTGCTCTTGCAAACCTTCTTCGCTGGAATGGAGTTCGGAAAGAAATGGAAGGTTGATCATCATAATTATTCAACGAAGAAGGAGAAGACTTGGAATAAGGAAAAAAAAAAAAGAAAAAAAAGAAAAAAAGACGCAAAAAAACCTAAAAAAATATAAATTTCAGAAACATTATCAATTTCTGGTCGATGACGATCCTTGTTAAATCATACTGAACGTTTAACAAGGAAAAAATCTCTCATACAAACACTAAGGTCATGTTGAAATTTTTGAAATATCAATATAATTATAGTGATAAAATATCGAATAAAAACTGGTGACCAGAATTGTTCGGAATATTAATTTTAACATAAAAATTATTTTTTTTTCAGAATACTATCTTATTTTCAACTAAAAACAAAACGATTTGAACGAAACCCAACCAATCATAGCACTTTCGATAAAGTTGCAAGCAAGCACAAGTTCAATGAAGTACACAAACATACATCAGAGTTGAATGAGGGGAAAAAACTCCTCGATATGCAATACATGCATTCCATCCCTACCTCCGCTTTGAGTTTTTGTTTTCATTCTGTTTTGAATAAATCCATCAGCAGTTTTTAGAACGGGCATCTGTCGGATCCCCGATAAAATCTCTGGATCGTCATTAATCCCTTTCGTAAATCCCTTTCTATCTGCGTCGTGACAATGATGGCTCAAATTGAGCTTTTTACTCTGGGGATAATATTCAAACTGAGCTTTTTACTCTGAGGATAATATTCAAATTGAGCTTTTTATTGTGGGAATAATATTCAATCTGAGCTTTTTACTCTTGAGAATAATATTTAAACAGAGCTTTTTATTCTGAGGATAATATTCAAATTGAGCTTTTACGATAAAGATAATATTCCATCCGAGCTTTTTACTCTGAGGAGGATAATATTCAAATTGAGCTTTTTACTCTGGGGATAATATTCAAACTGAGCTTTTTATTCTAGGAGGAATATTCAAACTGAGTTTTTTATTCTCAGAATTATATTAAAATTGAGCTTCTTATTCTGACGATGATATTCAAACTGAGCTTTTTATTGTGGGGATAGTATTCAAATGAGCTTTTTATTCTGAGGATAATATTCAAATTGAGCTTTTTATTCTGAGGATAATATCCAAATTGAGCTTTTTATCTTGCTCTGAGGATAATATTCAAACTGAGCTTTTTATTCTGAGGATAATAATAATAATAATAATAATAATAATAATAATAATAATAATAATATATTATTATTATTATTATTATTATTATTATTATTATTATTATCATCATCAATAACCATTGGGGTCGAAAACAATCACTTCATTACAGCGGCGGGGCAATTCAAAATCAACTCCATAATGATGACGATAATGACGATTGCGTTCATTATAATGGACGGATGTTCCCAGTCCAACCCAAAAAGCATTTCACAACAATTGAGTGGCACAGCCTTTCATTACTGGAAGCTTCAGAACACATATATAAAAATAACACCTGACTTTACTGAACCCGAAAGCCCATAGATTATTCGATATTTAACGAATAAAAAAAACAAAAAAAAGAAAAAAAAATCGCGACAAGATCGAGAACGATTAAGCAAATTGTCTGGTTATTAATCTTGCCTCATTTTTGCATATATATATATATATATATATATATATATATATATATATATATATACTATATATATCCAAAATGAGGCAAGATTAATAACCAGAAAATTTGCTTAATCGTTCTCGGATCTTGTCGCGATTTTTTTTTTTAATTCGTTTAAATATCGAATAATCTATGGGCTTTCAGGTACAGTAAAGTCAGGTGTTATTTTATATATATATATATATATATATATATATATATATATATATATATATATATATATCCAAAATGAGGCAAGATTAATAACCAGACAAATTGCTTAATCGTTATATCATATATATATATATATTATATATATATATATATATATATATATATATATATATATATCTTATCAGATACGTGTCTCTGGGTCCTGTGCGGGATTTCAATTGGGGGATTTTCAGTGAAATCCCTTCCTAATTCGCCTGCTAAATCCTTTTAATCCTTTAAATCCCACTTTATTTGAGCCGCTTGAAAATGGCAGCCTACTCTGCATTAGATGACATATAAATAAATATATTTTTTAAAAACTATAATCCATACATTTACATGAAGTTCCAGCTCTGCTGAATGGAATCGTGACTGGAACCTGTTTAGGCTTGTTTGAGTTTATCCTGGAAATGATAAAAGACGCAGGTATATACATTATCCTTCATACTCGACTGCTATCAACATTAATGTTCGATATCTCTTTAGTTACCAACACTTGGTATTTCCGTATCATTGTTTAAGGGCATCTTTCTCGATTGATATTTCTCTATCTTGAGCAATGAGAGCATAACATTTTCCTTCCAGAATATTTATTTTTTTTCCAGGGATTGATCAGACACTGGAAACTTTTTTTTTTTTTTTTGTAGTCCAGGAAGGAAGGGAAGGAAGAAAAATTATACAGCTTTTCCAGGGTCCTGGACAAGAAGGAAGGGAGGAAGAAATTATACAGCTTCCAGCGTCTGGAACAAGGAGAGGGGGGGAGGAGGTTTCGTTGAATGGGTTGCCTGACGGGCGCTACACGGCTACCTGAAAAGGGAGTGGAATTACCCACTGGACATATGTTGAAATAATAGGAATTACCCACTCGACATATGTTGAAATAATAGGAATTACCCACTGGACATATGTTGAAATAATAGGAATTACCCACTCGACATATGTTGAAAAACAATTAGAAATGAACCCACTCGACCATGGTTGAAATAATAAGGAATTACCCACTCGAGAAACATATGTTGAAATAACAGGAATTACCACTCAACATTCGTTTTGAAAAATAAGGAAATAATTACCCTCCGAACATGTGGTTTTGGAAATACCTAGGAATTTACATCGGCATTCGTTTGAAATAATAGGAATTACCCACTCCGACATGTGTTTTGAAAAAATAGCATAATGTGTTGAAATAATAGGGAATTACCCACCTTCCACATTCGTTGAAATAATAGGAATTACCCACTCGACATGTGTTGAAATAATAGGAATTACCCACTCGACATGTGTTGAAATAACAGGAATCACCCACTCGACATATGTTGAAATAATAGGAATTAGCCACTCGACATGTGTTAAAATAATAGGAATTACCCACTCGAACCATAATGTGAAATATAGGAATTACCCCACTCGACATATGTTGAAACAATAGGAATTAGCCACTCGACATGTGTTGAAACAATAGGAATTACCCACTCGACATGTGTTGAAATAATAGGAATTACCCACTCGACATATGTTGAAATAATAGGAATTACCCACTCGACATATGTTGAAATAATAGGAATTACCCACTCGACATATGTTGAAATAATAGGAATTACCCACTCGACATGTGTTGAACAATAGGAATTACCCACTCGACATATGTTGAAATAATAGGAATTACCCACTCGACATGTGTTAAAATAATAGGAATTACCCACTCGACATGTGTTGAAATAATAGGAATTACCCACTCGGCATGTGTTGAAATAATAGGAATTACCAATTCGACATTCGTTGAAATAATACTCGAGACCTTGGGACAGAAGAGGTGATGATGCGGACTTTTATTCAACAAACTCACTGCTTCATCTTTTCCGAACAAGAAGACAGAAGATGGAATGTCCCAAACATAAGCTTTAAAATCCTCACGAGTACTGACAAGACAAACATTATATCTTCAGTGACTGGGATTAGGAACAGACCTTACGACTAATCATTTCTTGTCTCTCCCATAGATGACCAAAGGTTCTAGAACTGGTAAATATTTCTTTTCTTTTCATGTATATATATATATATATATATATATATATATATATATATATATATATATATATATATATATATATATATATATATATATATTGTATTCATATCGTTGTACCTATTAAGATACACGACTTCGAGTATTTTCTTAAAAGTTAAAATCTACAGTACGAGAGACTAACACTTAGTTGACAATAAATCTGAACAGAAGAGAATGGAAAGATCACATAACTTAAAAAAACAAAGATAAGGTCACAGAAAAAATAAAAACTCGCACCGAAGTATAAGGTCACTGAAATAATGAAAAATCAAGTAAACAAAAAGTTGAGAAAGAATGAAACCGAATTCCGAAGTGAAACAAGAGGACCCAAGTTTGAATGAAGAACTGACCTTTTGTAAAGAGAAAGGCGCTCGACCTTCTATGAATCCCAAGGCCACGAAAGCGAACAATATTGGTTGACTGCAAGTTTCAGCAATACGTATGGTTCGGGGGAAAGGGATTGACAAGAAGTCCCGGAATGCAAGAAGTTGGAACAAGTGAAGTAAACTTAATATATAAATATATATGAACAAAGTTACAGCCACGAAGGTAAATTGAAACACTGGCAGATGCTAAGTACCACTTTCGTCTTATTACCAAGATATGGTCACAGAGCACGTTTTAATTCTCGTGATTTACAACCTAATTTTAAACACACACACACACACACACACACACACACACACATATATATATATATACACACACATATATATATATATACACACACACACACACACCATCATATATATATATATATATATATATATAGATATATATATACATAAGATATATAGTATATATAGTACATATATGATATATATATATAAGATATATATACATATATATATAGATATATTATATATATATATGTATGTATGGTATATATATATATATATATATATATTATATATATGTAAATATGATATATATATATATATATATATAGTATATATATATATATATATACACATAGATATATATATATATATTATATATATATGGTATGTCAGTATATATATAGATATATATATATATATATATATATATATATATATATATATATATATATATATATATATAGTATATAAATATATATATATATCTATATATATCTAGTATATATATATATATATATATATATATATATATACACACACTCATATATAACGATATATATATATATATATATATATAAAAAATATATATATATATATATATATATATAATGTGTGATTGTGTGTGTGTGATGTGTCTTGTGTGTGCGTGCGTGTATGTGCAGCTGGCTTTGCCTTAAATTGTAAGGCTGTTACATTTAAACTTCTTCAAAAAAAAAAAAAAAAAAAATTAAAAATTAAAAATAAATAATAAATGAAAGCCACTAAAGATTCTCATATCTATAACCACCGCCATTCATACGAAAAAGCATAGAACGCCCTCATAATCATTAATATAATGACACCAAGGAAAAATCAAACTGACGATCGTACAACGCGATCACAAAGGCATCGGAAAAAATCAGTGACCATCAATCACTCTCTATCTATTTCACAAACGCCGGACTCTTATTGATTTCATTCTCAAGACATAATTCAATTCGATATCGGTACAACTCTTCGCTGAGAAAACTTGATCCGAGTTTATTTGTCACATTTATATTAAATCTCAAAAAAAAACAATTACCTTTCACGGAGAGCAAGACTTCTTTAAATTTGTTTTAATCCAACGTATGAAGAATCTCATGCAAAAGGAATTAGGACCCTCCCCGTACTACTGCTGTCAAAAAGTTTCAAGGTCATGCAAAATGTAAAATTATTATTATTTTGGAAGGAGACCCTCTTTCAAACAAGTATTATTGAAAGAATATTGCTGCATCAGCTGCATTTAGCTTGTAAATAGTCTTCTCTATTTTTGTAATAATAGTTTTCTCTATTAAAAATAGAGAAGACTATTTACAAGTTAAATGCAGCTGATGCAGCAATATCTTTCAATAATACTTATTATTATTACTTATTATCATTATTATTATTATTACTATTATTCCATTATTATTATTATTATTATTATTATTATTACCCAGAAGATGAACCCTTATTTATATGGAACAAGCCCACTACAAGTGTCACTGACTTGAAAATAAATTTTCCAAATATTATATTATTATTAATTCCTCATTAGAGGAGTGGTTTGCGTGCTCGCCTATCAATCTGGTAGCCCGAGTTCGCTCCCCGCTCTGCCAGTGCGGAATCAGAGGAATTTATTTCTGGCAATTAGAAACTCATTTCTCGATATAATGTGGTTCGGATCCCACAATAAGCTGCAGGTCCAGTTGCTGAGTAACCAATTGGTTCCTAGCCACGTAAAAAATATCGAATCCTTCGTCTGGTTAAACAAAGACAATTTCGTGTGTGTTTGTGTGCGAGTGTGTGTGTGTGTATGTGGTAATTATGTTTAAAAACGTTTTTACATGCTTCAATGTATGTTACGTTACGATACAAGTTAAACAAACGCTACTTTATTTAAAAAAAAAAATAAGTTGAGCCAGTAAATGGTGTATGCAACACTGAAATCAGTACAGTGACATATTTATTCCCTCTTCCATTTTGGCGCTGAATCAATCAACATACTTTGCAACGCATAGCGCGCGTTAATCCTCCCCAAATCAAGGTTAAATCCCTTTTACATTTACGTCACACGAACAAGAGACGCAGCAGCAATTGCAAATGGTATGATTACATAATTCTCTTCCTTCTTAAAGCGTCATAAATAGTATTTGATCCTCTGGTTACAGGATATATGGTCAGATTTTGATTCCAGTTTGTTATAAGCATGCATTAACATATTTACGGGAGTAATGTTAATTACAACATCAATATTTCCATCTGTAAAACCTACAAATAGCATCTGACTTTTTATGTATTTCAATTCTTAACATTATGCTTCCAATCCTTATTGGTGTTTAATTTTTTTTCTTCAGAAATTCCACTTATTTATGCCAATTGAAATTCCAGTAAGTTTCGCTTATTGCCTAACCAACAATCCATATTCTCTACATATGAAACGTGAATGGGATAACATTAAATGCCTTTATTCTACCCACACTGGTGCTGGAGGTATGGGAGTCTGGCCCGCCACTTTTGTTAGTGAGTACTTAAAACAAATCACTTACTACTAAGCGGTATTACTGTCTTTCAAGACATGCTTTTAGAATAACTAGTCTCCTTTTCTGCCATTTATAAATACTCTAAAAAAATGCCATTCTGTACTAAATTTTAAATTACTCTATCAGTCTCAAACCGTATGTGTAGGTTGGATTTCCTATAGGCTTCCTTTTATCTCAAGGAAATTTAATGGTGAAAATAATTAAAAGAAGATTCTTTTAACCACATATAGGCCAGGTACTTACTCAGAAGGTTTAATGTTTCGCCTTAATGTTCAAGAATTTTGTAAATTAATTTCCTGAACAGTGTTCAAAATGCTTTAAGGAAAGCAATTAAAACAGCACATTAGTAAACCGCTTAATTAATTTCAATTCTTAATAACTATTATCAATTCACTTAAGAAGACAGTTTTCCAGGACCTAAAGATTTGTGTTTCGATTTTTAAAATTGAAAAAATCTTGAATGAAAAACTATTTTTGTAAAAAAAAAAAAGAAGAAGACAGCATTGGATATTTGTTACTTCACAATATCACAATTATCGATCTGATCACCACCATTATTATTATTATTATTATTATTATTATATTATTATTATTATTATTATTATTATTATTATTATTATCATAATTTCTTACTTTTGTTGTTGTCGACCACCTGCTGAATAACAACATGCATACAAAATGTAAAACTAAGAGAAGCTTCTTTGTATCATGAATTTTACATAGCACCTACAAAACTACTCGTAACTAGTAATCACATTTACATTCTCATATCACAAAACCCAATACTTATAAGCATTACAGAGAAAACTTAATACGGAGGGAATTAGAAGTTCTTTTTAGCTTCTGTGAAACCATAGGTTGAATCGCAAACCTTACTATCGATCAGAACCGTGTCAGCACAAGGCTGGCTTCATCTAGAGAGGAAAGTCAGCATCTAGAGAGGAACGTCAGGCCGAGGCTGACTTCATCTAGAGAGGAACGTCAGCACAAGGCTGGCTTCATCTAGAGAGGAACGTCAGCCGGAGGCTGGTTTCATCTAGAGAAGAAAGTAAGGCTTATAATTCAACTGAGGCTTTGACAGAAAACCACATATTCGTGTGTTTTCGTCTGGTCTGCTTGTCATTAAAAGCCTTAGATATTACAAAAATAAAACTCGAGACGTAAATAAAACTATACTGAGGTATCTGTAATTTCGTAATTGGCAGGTCTAGAAACAACCGGCCCCCTCCCCCACACAAAAAGAAAAGCTAAGTCATCTCTCCCACGGGTGTCAGATGCTACACTAATGATCAGATGTTTTCGTCTGATAGTCGTTAAAAGCCTTTAGATACAGCTTGTTACGTAAAGGCCTTAGATTACAAAAATAAAACTCGCGACGTAAAACTACTGAGGTACCTGTAATTTCGTAATTGGAAGGTCCAGATAATTAAAATACTAAAAATAAGAATAAAAAAAAAAAAAAAAAAATGCCCAGTCATCTCTATCCCTGGGGTTTCTGAACCTTCAAAATAACCCCATCCGAAGTTGACAACAGGTTAAGATAAAAACCCCCAATTTTTAGCTCCGGGGCCAAATGAGCATCATTTTGGGGCCGGCCCAGAGCAATTAGCTCACCTTCGCCAGGTGATATGTCTTCCAGGACACGTCCAAAGCGACAGCACTTTTTGTTTCCCTCTCTCTCTCTCTCTCTCTCTCTCTCTCTCTCTCTCTCTCTCTCTCTGCGCGTCTCCGAGGCAAAAGTTTCCTACAAGAAACTTTTTCAACTCATCCCCTCCCTAATCAACAACCCGGGTCCTTCAATGCCTCCAAAACAATTCATCCTGACTCTCTCTCTCTCTCTCTCTCTCTCTCTCTCTCTCTCTCTCTCTCTCTCTCTCTCTCTCTCTCTCTCTCTCTCTTCCAGGTTGAGGAAATGAAATATAAAAACTGATAAATTGAAGGAATTTCAGATATCAATCATTGACTTTTTCTCTCTCTCTCTTCTAGTTTGTGGAGCTGAAATATAAAACCCTCAGATATTAAAAGGATTTCAGATAAAAATCTTCGCCTCTCTCTCTCTCTCTCTCTCTCTCTCTCTCTCTCTCTCTCTCTCTCTCTCTCTCTCGGGCTTT
>NC_061101.1:11001198-11003698 GCF_015104395.2 Macrobrachium nipponense | reverse complement strand
TTAGGTGATTTTAAAAACCTATTTCACAACTGATTCGTGATGGGTCTCAAATCTTCGTTATTGAAGATCACAAAAAACATGAAAAATATATATATAGCAAGTCGTGACCCAACCTCCATCTTACTCGGGCCGCGTGCTAAAATCTATGGTCAAATAGAGCCTTGTTTCACAAACGAAAATTAAAATAAATTTATTTTTTACATTTTCATTCTGATAAATAAATCGTAGATATCCTATTCTGAAATTCCTGGATCTTTCACTCAACGCGAAACGCCTTCAGATCTTTTAGGCTTTTCCATAGGGGTTTCCCATCCCCCTAACAAGAGCAACAGCATCAAGAAAGCAACAACAACAACAAATAAGTTTGTAGGCTTACTCTCCGAGTAAGCGAAAACTACAGCTGTTCCAGTCAGGCACGCTGATGGTAGTGGTAGTAGGAGTAGTAGGTGTGTTGGCGTGGAATGTAACACGCACATTTTAACTTTTATTAAACTAAGGATACCTTGAGCTTCGCTGACAACATTAACTTGAGTGGATGGAGGTGGAACGAATTTAAGTTTTTTTATTTTATTTTTTATTTTTTGGTGTGGCAGTTCCTGAAAGTTCATGAAAAATGTGAAGGTGTTAAGCCTAAAATGTTTGGAATGAAAGAATGAAAAGTTTGTATATATACATGCATATATATATATGTATATATATATATATATATATATATATATATATATATGTATATATATGTATGTATACACAAAGCTTCCAACACAATACATGCAAATTCCAAACCTGCCCACCTTAAGCTTTCGCAGAAACCTTAATTCAGCCATAGAAAGTACCACAAACCTCAATCCCCTCCCCCGCTTTAACCCCTCACTTTTCTTACCCTTTACATATAATACACCCCCACCACACCCCAAAAACCCCAAAACCCCAACATCCATCCGACCAAGGAAACCAGGTGGACAAACAAGGAACACAAACAACGAACACAAAGCAAGCCTTGTTTAGTCGGCAGCCGAGAGCAGGAGAGAGAGAGGAGAGAGGAGAGAAGGGAAGAGAGAGAGAGACGAGAGAGAGAGAGAGGAGAGAGAGAGACAAAGGCCTGTGTTGATTAAATCGAGTGTTATACTTGCGTTGCAATGTCAACAAGAGCCTATATATGGTGTCACCACCTCTTCCCCTCCCAACCGCCTCTTGTAAATAACTTCTGACACGAGTTTCAGTTGCTCTTGTTATGTTAATGGCATTTTCACAAAGGAGGAAAGGTGAGGGGGTGGGGAGGGGGGGGGGGAGGGAGGGAGGGAGGGGGGGGTTGGCGATGGGAGGGAGGAGAAGGATGGGGAGTCCTCCAAGCCACAATTAATATATGGGGTTGCGACGTCGTATCTTTCAAGACGATAATTTGAGGGATTGTGTTTCGGTACTAGTTTCCATTTTTGCGAAATATTTCCTAGGGGGGTATTTCCGGATCCAGAATGTTATATGTTAATTATGATATTAATCGGTTTACTTTCTTTCCCAGTAGTAAATGGGGTCAGAGTTCATGCCAATGAATTTTCAAAGTCAGATACCACCTAGGAGCGTATTAATGAAAGTAAGTACACACACACACATAGCTATAATATATATATATGATATATATATATATATATATATATATATATATATATATATATATATATAGATATATGTACATATATAGGTATAAGCCACGAAGGAAAGTGAAACACTGGAGTAGCTACAAGATCTTTCGACTCACGTCCTTTACTTAGGCAGACCGGTCTGCTAAGTAATGGACATGAGTCAAAAGATCTTGCAACTGCTCCAGTGTTTCACTTTCCTTCGTGGCTTACCTTTACCTATATATATATATATATATATATATATATATTTACATCGAGCTACAATGTCCTTTAATATCTAATTCGCTCTACCTCGGAATTAATATATTTTCATATATGGTTAACCGAAGGGAAAATTTTTTTCCTGATAATAGATTTGCCTGATCCTGGGCGCGAACCCAAGAAGACATTCAAATCCAGGAACGTCAGTGAAGCCTTTGCCGCGGTGGTGGGGTTGGTAAAAGCTTCACTGACGTTCCTGGATTTGAATGTCTTCTTGGGTTCGCGTTTTGCGTCTCGGGTTGGTGGGGTTGGTAAAAGCTTCACTGACGTTCCTGGATTTGAATGTCTTCTTGGGTTCGCGCCCGGGACCAGGCAAATCTATTATCGGGGAAAAAAAATTTCCCCATTCGGTTTAAGCATATATGAAAATATATTAATTCTGAGGTAGAGCGAATTAGATATTAAAGTACATTGTAGCTCGATGTATGTATATGAATCACGGTAATGTGAAATGACTTTTATATATATATATATATATATATATATATATATATATATATATATATATATATATATATATATATGAAACAGCCGTTATTAAAAGAACTATTGGTGTAACGAAACTTTATTTGTCTTCTCTATATATATTTCTTTCGGGG
>NC_061101.1:10995851-11000698 GCF_015104395.2 Macrobrachium nipponense | reverse complement strand
GTTCAACCTGCGACAAGGCGCCTCCACTGCTCCCAAGTGGCCTCTGCCATTCGCTGGAAATGTAATAAGATACATTGTTCTGTAAATTTAAACTATAACTATTCAGATTGAATCTGGACAATCAAAAATGCGCTAGACGCGTTCAAGAACTTACAGTCTCATAAGGTGCGGCTAATTACACGTTATATCAGGCATCTGAGACCCAGTATTATATATATATATATATATATATATATATATATATATATATATATATATAAGTAATCAACACAATCACGTGTGGAACATAAATCAGTTTCTGACTCACATCGGGATCGAACCCAGGTCATTTCAATTTTATGTCACGTCCACACGAGACTGTGCTGATGTATTGTGTATATATATATATATATATATATATATATATATATATATATATATATATATATATATATATATATATATATACATATATATATATATATATATATATATATATATATATATATTTCATATATATATATATATATAATATATATATATATATATATATATATATGTATATATATACATATATATATACATATGTGTGTGTGTATGTATGTATGCATTCAAATACACGAACAATTACATTTTCAGAATCAAATCTCCCCAGATGTCTTCTATCTGGTACTCACATTTGAAGGTACCATCATATGTTTCATCTACGGACGGGGAGATTACTTCTATTCAGGCATCGGAATACCTGTCATCTTTCCAAAAAGGTAATCTCTCTGGGAAATCTCTCTCTCTCTCCCCACATCAAAGCTTTCGTAAGCCGAGAATTCTGTAGACACAAAGTATACTCTTCTTCTCTCCCGTCCATAAGAAATTGGTTTTATTCTCCTTATTGTAATTGGGAATGACCCCAGTTTTTGGGAAAGGCAGCGCTTAGAATGCTTATAGAAGCGCTGAGAATGCTATGTATAGCAGTTAAATGCTTATTAGGCTATATGCAACATAGCAGTTAAAATGCGGAAAATGCTGTATATAACACTTTAACCGTTGCCTGATTTATGTATAGCACAACAGAGCTTCAGCGATCATACTGGTCATTTTTTGGGATAATCTTGCTATTTATATTATATCTCGTACATCAGGATTTTCCTTAACTGAAAAATAGAGATTTTGAGAGAAATAACTCCCTTTGTTGCCCGTATAAGCTATTTATTGGACGTAACTTTATAATTAATCTTGAAATACATTAGCTTTTCGTATCAATCCACATGCGCACTGCTTACTTTCCTAAAGAATC
Organism: Macrobrachium nipponense; assembly: GCF_015104395.2. NCBI lineage: Eukaryota > Metazoa > Arthropoda > Malacostraca > Decapoda > Palaemonidae > Macrobrachium > Macrobrachium nipponense. The sequence goes on along the minus strand of NC_061101.1, from coordinate 10,999,425 downwards.
ATTAACTATTACGCCATGTAGTCCATAAAGAACTGTTTCATGTTATCATTCTTTCGTTTCGTAAAGACTGTAAGTAATTATGTATCACTAACAGAAATATCACTGATATCTGAGAAAAGCTTGAAATGTCGCCAAAAACTTTTTAAAAAAATCCAAAATTGCGAAGCCATTCAAAAACATTAATAGGAAATGTTTGACTTTAGAGCAGCGTGAATAATCAATCAAGACATTGGGCGTTGTCAGTTTTCAAACAATATGTTTTTTATGTCAAAACATTTTATGCATTTTCTTTTTTTCCTTGGTATTTTTCTCTTCTCAGGATAAGTCAGGATGACCTGAATTCTAGAAATCTATGTTTGTACTTATAAATAGGACATACATACATACATACATACATATATATATCAATTCAAGCTACAAATGTCCTTTAATATCTAAATTCACTTTACCTCCCAAATGATATATTTTCATATATGTACCGAAGGGGAAATTTTTTAGTTGATAATAATTTCGTCCCCCCATGGGATCGAACCACCGTCCAAGTGGACGGGGACGAAATCAGGACAGTCAGTGACGCTATCCAATCAGCCAACGAGATGCTATAAGTTCATATCGATTCTGACCTTACAAATCACCCTCGATCTCGTGCTTTTGTAATTAGAATCGATATGAAACCCCGTCTACCATGTTGGCCAATTCGAGCGTTTGACAGCACGTAGCCTTTTGTTATGAATAATTATCACATCGAACCGTGATCCATTTATATATCAATTCAAGCTACAAATGTCTTTTAATATCTAAATTCACTTTACCTCCCAAATGATATATTTTCATATATGTACCGAAGGGTAATTTTTTTTAGTTGATAATAATTTCGTCCCCCCATGGGACCGAACCACCGTCCAAATGGACGGGGACGAAATCAGGACAGTCAGTGACGCTATCCGATCAGCCAACAGAGACGCTATAAGTTCATAATCGATTCTGACCTTACAAATCACCCTCCCGAATCTCGGTGCTTTTGTTTTTTAATTAGAATCGATATGAAACCCCGTCTACCATGTTGGCCAATTCGAGCGTTTGACAGCACGTAGCCTTTTGTTATGAATAATTATCACATTCGAACCGTGATCCATTATATATCAATTCAAGCTACAAAATGTCCTTTAATATCTAAATTCACTTTACCTCCCAAATGATATATTTTCATATATGTACCGAAGGGGAATTTTTTAGTTGGATAATAATTTCGTCAACTAAAAAATTCCCCTTCGGTACATATATGAAAATATATCATTTGGGAGGTAAAGTGAATTTAGATATTAAAGGACATTTGTAGCTTGAATTGATATATAAATGGATCACGGTTCGATGTGATAATTATTCATAACAAAAGGCTACGTGCTGTCAAACGCTCGAATTGGCCAACATGGTAGACGGGGTTTCATATCGATTCTAATTACAAAAGCACCGAGATCGGAGGGTGATTTGTAAGGTCAGAATCGATATGAACTTATAGCGTCTCTGTTGGCTGGATTGGATAGCGTCACTGACTGTCCTGATTTCGTCCCCGTCCACTTGGACGGTGATTCGATCCCATGGGGGGACGAAATTATTATCAACTAAAAATTCCCCTTCGGTACATATATGAAAATATATCATTTGGGAGGTAAAGTGAATTTAGATATTAAAGGACATTTGTAGCTTGAATTGATATATAAATGGATCACGGTTCGATGTGATAATTATTCATACATACATATATATATATATATATATATATAGATATATATATATATATATATATATATACATGTATAAATTGCTCAGAAAAAAAAAGTCACCATATCACGTGATATATGCAAATGATTTGTTTTTCTTCATCACCTGCTTTGACTTACCACGGTGGCTTATATATCAAATTTGAATAAATTCCGGTGAATAGTATTAAAGTTATAAAACCGTAAATTATTTTTTTTTTTAATTTTGAGTTATGATACCAAATAATTTTGGCTCCCACAACCTCCTGATTTGCATACGGTTTGATATCGGTTTGACAGCTTTCATTTGCTGCGTGTATAGTATAGTGGATTCGATCGAAACAATATGAATGGTCATTAGCTTGACTGTGAAAAGTAGATCTCTAGGCTTTTCAACAAAATCCTTTGCCGTTTTGTGAACTTTCATCATATTATATCCAGTTCATCTTCCAGTAGATTTGGTGTGGCCAGTCCCTTAACGACGCTCCTGATTGACAGTTGATAATCACAGGGCCGGAAACTCTCAAATCTCTCGAGAGTTCACATAGGCACGATGTATGTTCCACCTCTCTTTTGAGGGATACGTCTTTCAAAAGTATATCTCAGGACAGGTGGAACATACATCCTGCCTTTGTGAACTCTCGAGAGAGACTGAGAGTTTCCTGCCCTGTGACTGGCTTATCAACAGCTTTTCAGGGGCAGCGTCATTAGGGATGGGCCCCAGACATAAAGTGCACGGTTGATGTGAATGTACTATAGTATTACTAATCATCATACTTCAAAAGGAAACGGTATGGCTCTTTGAAGTAGTAATAATTAATTCACTCTTCAACTGACTACTGAGAGCGTCATGGAAAGGAGCAAGTCCTTAATTTTGTTTCAATAATGTTCCAGTTACATTGTTTAATTAAGCAAGACGACCCTGAGAGTGTTAAGCATCAGGTCAATTGTAAGCTTTTCTGCTTCAGTGTGAGGGCTACAGTTATATAAAACACCCTTAATAAACACCTTGGTACACCAGCTGATTTAAAACATCCTTAATAAACACCTTGGTACACCAGCTGTTAATGAAATGTACAAACATGATTTGTTCTAAAGCAGACAAAATTTTTATTCATTAAATTTTCAATGAACATTTGCCACATTAAGCTGATCTAAACATTGAAAAGGAAAAGTTCTTATATTACTTGAAATATATAGAGGTGTATTTTATCTACATTATTAACTGGACAAGATCCAAGTCCATATATCCGCCGTTCTTTATATTTATCCGAAATCCCAAAGTATGACTCATCGATTCTAATTTCCCCAGGCCTCACACGAAATAGAAAGACACTGCTAATCTGATATCGCATTTATACGAAGCTCTTATGTCACAGAGAAACTCCCAATACATTTTCTCACTGAACACTGGCGTTGCCTGGAACGTTCAAGTTTTCCGATGCGAGAACACCTCTTGAAATAATATTTCATCTAACGCTGACCGAAAACCAGGGAATTGTTTGTAAGGTTTCCTAAGCGCAGCAGAGATGGCAGGAATGACATGACCTTTTGACTTTCTGATTCTGATTTGCCCTTATCAGAATATTGTTTTTATAGTCCTGGTTGGGTCACTTGCAAAGCATTGTCTCTGGATATTTGTGGATACGGCATTGTAATGTTTCTTCCGTGCTCTCCCCAGTATCAGAGACTTCTGATTGCATTTCATTCCATTCACTCTAAAACTTTCTGTTCAGAAAGGTGTGCCTTACCACATTTAGTGGTGCCGTTTGTCGTAAACTGAAATTCGGGAGCGTTTCCGAATACCATGTAAC
>NC_061101.1:10980851-10990851 GCF_015104395.2 Macrobrachium nipponense | reverse complement strand
AAAAGATGATAAGAGGAGAAATGATTGGTGGTTGGACGAGATACCAGATTCGTGGAGAGATATCTAGAAATATTTAGAATCAAAGGCCACTGAAAGGTTATGGTACGTACCGAAGATTAACACTTGAATGAGTGATTATAATACTAGATAAATGCTGGTGGTTATCTTGCAAACTGCGTTAACTCACTGTAGTTATCTAGATCTCGAATATATAAACGATACATTGAAGTTGTAATTGTGTAATTCAAATGTTGATTGTAATGCAAGAAAGATGCAACTTAATCTTGCAAACTGTGTCAACTACAGAGTAATTATCTATAGGTATCGACTGCGGGAAAAAATGCACTGAGATGGTATTTATGTCATTCAAGTATTGATTATAGTAAAAAAAAATATAAATGATATCCCTCAAACTATGTTAAGTACACTGTAATCATCTAGATATTGCATGCATACGAAATGCACTGAGATTGTAACTGCTATTTAAGTGCTGGTCCCCCAAAAAATGTACGTTTTAATAATTACGATTAAGCAGACTCACCTAACACACACATATATACATATATATATATATATATATATATATATATAATATATATATATATATATATATATATATATATATATATATATATATGTATGTATGTATGCATGATATAAAGGCATTACCAAAATCCAAAGAAGGATGCTATCCGTTCGGTTAATACGATTCACTGATCACTGAATTATCTTATCAATGAGATCTCTTGAATAATTGCCGCCGTCTGTTTCTCTCTCTCTCTCTCTCTCAAACTGACCAAAGCATTATGTTTATTATTAAACGTGTTATTCAAGAGTAAAAACTTATTCATCTTTACTTCTGAATAGTATTGTGACGTTTCTCGCTGGCATTTCGAAGATGTTATTTTCTCTCTTATGTTTCTTTTGTTGGTGAATATTTCTCCCCTCCCACAACAAAGCGAATATGAGAATTCCTCCATATATCAGTTATTCATTGTATCCTTCCAGAACACGGTACAACTCATGCTCTTAGAAAGAGACAAGGTTTATTGAAGCCAGAATAGAAGCATATGACAGTACTCGAGCTGAAACTCAGTATTCTCTTTTTCCAAGACTACCTGACTTTTATGAAAAGGTAACACCCCTATATATATATATATATATATATATATATATATATATATATATATATATATATATATGACCTAATATTATCTTTTTCCAAGACATACTGACTTTTATGAAAAGGTAACCCCCCCTATATATATTGTGTATGTATATATATATATATATATATATATATATATATATATATTATATATATATAGTATATATAGTACATGTATATATATATATATATATATATATATATATATATATATATATATATATATATATATATATATATATATATAACGTACTATGGAAGGAACTGGCGGGCTGACCTGTATTCACGAGAGAAACAACTGTTCCCCAGTCCCAAAAAAACCACTTTGAAACAACGTCTGTTGGAAATCCCAAAACCACGAGTGTCCCTCGATCCTCGGTAAAGAAATGCAAGCAGAATGCAGTTTTGCTTGAAGCAATCGCTTGCTCCGAATCGCCAAAGCAAATCGCAGGATTCATTGTTAAATTCGAGAGGTTTCTCGCGGTAAAATACCGAGACAGAAATCCATAAATGAACGGATATATATATATATGTATATCCCAGCTCGTGGTTCAGCTATTTGAAACATTGTCTTCTAAAAAGTTAAACGGTTCCAATAATTTAGAGAGTCCGGTTTTAAATAGAGAAAGATTTGATGTATAACACTGAGAGGTTTCAATTAACGAAGAGTTTCAAGTTCTTTCCATTTCGTCTTTTTTTCTTTTTTCTTTTTTCTTTTTTTTTTACAGAGGAATTGGGAGATGTTTGTGTTTGTGTGTGTATGTTTGTGTAAGATAAAATACACATTTTTCCTTCACAAACACGAAAACGAAATATATTCCCCTTTCGTTTCGCTGTTTATTGTCATCTTTGCATCGCTTGTACTCGCTATTCCTCAACCGATATATTTTTGTTAACAAATAAAAGAATATTCAATATTTCTTCCTCTCTCTCCCTCTCTATCTCCTCCTCTCTTTCTCTCTCTCTCCTCTCTCTTTTAGGTTCTTTCTTTCTTTCTAGTCTCTCTCTCTCTCTATCTCTCTCTCTTCTCTCCTCTCTCTCTCTTCTCTCTCTTGGTGATCAAGGAAGTGATTTGAGATTGCTGTCTGTTTCCAAATTTTTTTTTTTTTTTCCCTTCTCGCAGGGACAATATTCATACTTCATTTTTTGCTCGACTCGACAAATATGCACCAAAGGAAATATGAAGAGATCAGGGCAAATGGAAGAATAACCTTTGTCATTTTTTTTACCGGAATTTTGTCGCTGTTCTCTTTCGAAACGGAATATAACTAGGTCAGGGGGAATATTTAACTCTCTCTCTCTCTCTCTCTCTCTCTCTAATCTCTCTCTCTCTCTCTCGCTCTCTCTCATATGAGTCACAGTGATATTGGATTGAAAGTATATACTGAACTCTCTCTCTCTCTCTCTCTCTCTCTGGTGGACTGTTACAATGTCTGGGAAGAATATGATATATAACTGATAAGTCAAAGGTGAAATTAATTTCGTTGGAACTCGAGCTGTATATGAGCATCATACTAACTGTGAGGTTTCACAAAGAAAAACTGTTTTGTGTGCCATTTATGATTCAGTGTCCATGCTCCAACTGCAAATTCGAGCTATTATTATTATTGATTATTTTTTTTTTTTTTTTTTTTTTTTTTTTGCTCTATCACAGTCCTCCAATTCGATTGGGTGATATTTATAGTGTGGGGTTCCGGGTTGCATCCTGCCTCCTTAGGAGTCCATCACTTTTCTTACTATGTCGCCGTTTTCTAGGATCACACTCTTCTGCAATGAGTCCTGGAGCTACTTCAGCCTCTAGTTTTTCCAGATTCCTTTTCAGGGGATCTTGGGATCGTGCCTAGTGCTCCTATGATTATGGGTACGATTTCCACTGGCATATCCCATATCCTTCTTATTTTCTATTTTCAGATCTTGATACTTATCCATTTTTTCCCTCTCTTTCTCTTCAACTCTGGATCCCATGGTATTGCGACATCAATGAGTGATACTTTCTTCTTGACTTTGTCAATCACGTCACGTCTGGTCTATTTGCACGTATCACCCTATCTGTTCTGATACCATAGTCCCAGAGGATCTTTGCGTGATCGTTTTTCTATCACTCCTTCAGGTTGGTGCTCGTACCACTTATTACTTATTACTGCAAGGTAGCTGATGTTTCTTGCACAGGCTCCAGCCCTCCACTGGTGCCTGTGCAAGAAACATCAGCTACCTTGCAGTAATAAGTGGTACGAGCACCAACCTGAAGGAGTGATTATTATTATTATTATTATTATTATTATTATTATTATTATTATTATTATTATTATTATTATCGAATGTAACAACAAGACCTTTCTTCAAAGATTTTTAAAATTTATCATTATAACAATAAAGAATGTTTATATTTGTATTCTGTTATAATATACTATATATATGTGTGTGTGTTTTGTGTGTTTGAAATTGGCGCTAACCAAAGACCTTTCATTGCGCTTCTCTCAAGTTGATTAATTGATGGTTTAGGGAAAAAAAAAAAAATTTAACTAGCACCATCATTATTACCCTAAAATAGTTAGAGGGTGGGGAGAGGGGGTTTGGTAGGTTCGGGAAATTAGAAAGAAAAACATCAATAGAAGGTGAATTTAAAAAATCTTAAAATAAAAAAAAAATAAAAATAAAAAAACGGAAAATGTTACATGGTACACAAACAGGAGGATAATCATATAAAAGTGTTGTGGGGCTACCAGGTTTTCATTACGCCCAACCCCCAATACCCCCCCCCCCTCTCTCGCCCAACCCCCTATCCCCCCCCCCCCTCTCTCTCTCTCCTCTCTTTCTCTCTCTCGCTCTCTCTCTCTCTCTCTCTCTCTCTCTCTCTCTCCTTTCTTTTTTTTCAGGTAAGTTTATTATGTCAGGGGGACTCCCCACCCACGGGCACACAAAATCCTGACCAACAAACTTCCGTGTTTAGCTCTGCCATTGGACAGAGGAGTCGAACCGACAGTAAGCTGTGCAACGCAATCTCGACCTTTTGTGGGATGACCTCAAGGGTCAGTATCCGGTGGCAGCGAGAGAGATCTAGCTGACGTGTGTTCGAAAGGTGGAATCAACTCCGAGGAAGTCAACTATTCCAATAGGTGTAATTACAAAAGAAGAGAGAGAGAGAGAGACTGGTGGTGGTGGGTTGGGTTGGGTGGGGGTTGTTGTGAGAGAGAGAGAGAGAGAGAGAGAGAGAGAGAGATTAGGATAAATAAAGTTTATCATGAGAGCGTTGAGAAAAACAGCATCAACATCAAAGAAAAAGAGAGAGAGAGAGATAGAGAGAGAGAGAGGAGAGAGAGTAGAGAGAGAGAGAGAGAGAGAGAGAGAGAGCGAGAGAATAGACTATCTAACTAGCAGACAATACAGCTTCCATTGAGCCAATTAAAAACGAACGTAAAAGAATCTTTTGAGTTTTTACTCAACTCATTTCTGCTTGAATGAAGACTTTTTTTTTTTTTTTTTTTTTTTTTTTTTTTTTTTTTTTTTTTTTTTTCCTCGAAAATGGGTGGCGATGAAGAAGTATAGGAAAAGACAACCGTGGAAAGAAAAGGGTCACCCTAAGGTGAAAGGTCGCTGTGGATCTGTGTCACAAGAGCAAGAAAGAACTGTTGATTTGTGCTAAGAAATACATTTTTGTTTAATGGACGGGGACTGCTAATTGGTTCATCGATGTTCGTCTGATAACAACACGTAGGACATTGAAGTGAAGTGGAAAAAATAAATGAAAGGTCGGAAATATAAATGAAATAAACTTTGCTTTGGAAACATCAAAGATTGGGAAATATGTATATGAAAATGTATAAAAATCATGAAAGGTTTGATATATACATAAAATAAACTTTGCTTTGGGAAAGTCAATGGATGGAAAGTATATAATAATAGAAATAACTTGCAGAACATCGCGTCTGTCTGTTGAGTTTTTGTCACCTTCTGTATAGACTTTCAATTGTCGACCTTTAACGCCTCAATCGGCGGTGGTTGGCATGGTCTTTGCCTGTCGCCTCGGTGGCCGCGAGTTCGATTCTCGGTCATTCCATTGAGGGGTCAGAGATGTGTATTTCTGGTGATAGAAGTTGACTCTCGACGTGGTTTGGAAGTCACGTAAAGCCGTTGGTCCCGTTGCTGAATAGCCACTGGTTCCATGCAACGTAAAAACACCATACAAACAAACAAACAAACAAGAGTCGACCTTAATGCAAAAAGGTCACACATACTTGACAGTCAATCACATACATATATACATATACATGTATAACTGAATCACATAAATATGGAAAAAGTTAAGTATATCGTAGTTTAATCAGACCACTGAGCTGATTAACAGCTCTCCTAGGGTTGGCCCGAAGGATTGGATATTTTTACGCGGCTAGGAACCAATTGGTTACCTAGCAACGGGACCTACAGCTTATTGTGGAATCCGAACCACATTATCTCGAGAAATGAATTTGTAATCACCAGAAATAAATTCCTCTGGACCCACATTGGCAGAGCGGAGAATCGAACTCGGGCTACCGAATTGGTAGGCGAGCACGTAACCCACTCGTCCAACGAGGAACATAACGTAAATATGTAACGATGGATATATAAAGAAAGAAAAATCCAGGAAGGAAAGAGAAACGATGGAGTTTTGCAAGGCCTTTCGACCTTTTGCCCTTTACTTGGCGGACTGAAGAATTGTGAAAAATAAGTTTAAAAAGGAAGCTGGTATAATGACATATGGGGATTACAAAAGGAAGGATTTGTAGCCGGAATCCAATAAAGTTGAAGAATTAGTAGACCTACCAAAACAGGGATTATGTCGTTATACACACATACATATAGAATCATACAATCGTACACAGCTCATTGTATTATTGTGCATATTTTCTTATGTAGAATAATATACATGAAATTCACTCCCACATGCATACAGTCATACACAAGTCATTATATTGGGCATGTATTCTTATGGAGAATAATTATACATGAAAGCCCCTCTCATACACACACACACACACATACGTATAAAGTCATACGTAAGTCACTGTATTATTTTGTACATATTCAAATGTAGATAAGTCTTGTTAATATGTAAATGCAAAGACTATGTATTGTATATGTGTGTGGTTATGCGTTACTCAATGACTACACACACACACACACACACACACAAAGTTAAAGAAAAACATCAGGGAGTGGACTAATTCCACCGCACTAAATAAGAATACTATCGGAGTCACACACAAAAAATGAGAGAGAGAGAGAGAGAGAGAGAGAGAGAGAGAGAGAGAGAGAGGAAAACAAAACCGGATGACCAAATCCAATTATGTCCGGCACTCCAGTTGTTCTTAAGGATCATAAAACGGACGTTTTAACCGGACGATAAAGGCCAGAATTCAATAGAGGCGCAACGGAAATGTCGACCTTACCGTCATCGATGTCTCTATACAAAACTTTGGGCGATTCGTTGATCAAATTTAGTTTTTTTCTTCTTCTTTTTTTCTTTTATCGAGGTTTTTCCTCTTGGAGGAGGAGGAGGAGGATGATGTTGTTATGACAAGAAACTCAAGTGCCAATTAAGCAATTACATAGACGGGCTGCTTATAGGTTAATGATTGTTATTGAATTTATAAGTTTTGGATGGCTTGTCCTAATTTTCCAGGATAAATAAAAACCATAACGCGATAAAATTAAATAATTAGCTTACTGCCTTTTTTTGTGATTTGAAAATAAAATATTCAATAACATGTGTTAATTATTTCATCGGGAACGTCGGAATGCGAAAATTAACTAATTAGATTACGAACTTTTTTGTGGTTTATTAAAAAAAAATTTCAATAACGTGTGTTAATTATTCCATCGGCAATATTAACATGGTAAAATCAAGTAATTAGATTACGGCCTTTATTGTCATTTATAGAAAAAAATTTCAATAACGTGTATTATTTTATTGGCAACATTAATATGGTCAAATTATGTAATTAGATTACGGCCTTTTTCGTGATTTTTTCTTTATTTTCAGTAATGATTTCATTGGCAACGTCGAAATTGGAAAATCAACTAATTAGATTACGGCCTTTTTGTAATTTTCTATCAATAACACGTGTTAATTTGTTCATTGGCAACATTAACATGGTAAAATTAAGTAATTAGACTGCGACCTTTTTTCATTTATAAACAGAATTTTAAAAATAAGCATTAAAAAGAAAGTAAAATGGGAAAATTAACTGATCAGATTACGGCTTTTTTTGTGATTTTATCGACCATTACATAGGAAATATCAGAACAGTCTTTTATGTAAGGTCATGACCCTTTATTCAAGAGAAAATAATATTGAGATGCCTCTGCTGAACTATTTCTTATGACATGAATCTTTGAAATTAATGACAAAACTTCAAGGTCAATTAATTATATATATATATATATATATAGTATATATATTATATATATATATATATATATATATATATAATATATACACTTACAAAAATCTAAAACCCCACAGAAGAGTGAAACCAGCCTTCACTTAATTTCATGGTTATTAAATACAACCCCCTTATAATCAAACCGTATTTCACACAACTTTCTCATTATAATCAAACCATCTTTTGTCAGATTAAGGTGTTTAATTACAGGGATTTCTGCTTTCAATTTTCTCTTTTCTAGAATAAGAAGTGCTCATAATAATCTGTTTCCTCTATTTCTTTCTTTTTCTGAAAGACACCGTAGCAGTAACCTGGAACTGGGAACAATGGTGGACCTACGAAGGAATTTCAGGTATGTCTAGTAAATGAATTCACCTTTCCTGTTTATTTTCACTTACTCGGGGAATAAGCCTACAAACTGCTTTGTTGTTGTTCGTGTTGTTGTTTTTGTTACTGTTGTTTGCGTTGATTTAAAGATACAGGATTTTTAGGATTGGATATTTATTATTTGTTTATTATAACACAAATATGATTGATAAATATTGTGCTTGTTAAACAGTACCAAACAATAATTTCTAATAAAATATAACGTATTTATTTTAATTTTCGTTCGTGAAACATCGCGCTATTTGACCGTAGGTTTTATCACGAGGCCCGAGTAGGCTGGAGGTTGGATCACGCCTTGTTCCCAGTCTATTAATGTATCCTAATTAGCATTTTCAAACCTAATCTGACTTAAGGCATTTTGTCCTGCTTGGTCAAGGGAGGAACTGTAGGTATATTTGATTATGCTTTAGTAATAAGTATAGATGGAAAGGTAACTTCGAATGAGGTAAGCTTGCGGAAGAGGAGTAGCTGGAGTACAAGTAATCATTACTACGTTGAAGTAGGAGTTATCTTTAGTTGTATAAAAAAAATATTTCAGAATGCGGTTATAAATGATTAAGCTCGTTACTTCGATAAGAGAGAAATAAGAGTGAAATAGAGAGAAAATGGCTGAAAAATGCTTTTGGGCGAGAGAGATCGAAACAGTAGGAATTCATTGGCAGTATGTAAATTTATGGAGAGGACACTGCATCAATAAGGCGTGTTTCAATTATAGTAGCATTTGTGACTTGGATCTGATTGTAAGTGGCATAAAGAGAGAGAGAGAGAGAGAGAGAGAGAGAGAGAGAGAGAGAGAGAGAGAGAGAGTGTAGCATACATAGAACAAATGATTGAAAGGATAGTTTACATTGCAGATACCGAGGTGGAAAGAATTCATGGAACTTATGCTGACTCATTCGTCGGTCATTTGCAACTATAATGAGTGTCTCCGGTTAATGACACAAAGGAACAGTAAATAAAAGAAATGCATTTGATATGAAGTGCAGTGGCTGAGAAAATATTAAAATTGTCCCAAAGTTCAGCTGCAGTTTGAAGATCGTTCAACCGTACGAAAGACACTAAGGTTGACGCGGATGTTGGAGCTAAATAACTAAAAAATAATGGACCTTAGAATAACCGATGTATTGACACGGATGTTGGAGTTGTACAGGAAGGATATAAATGCAAAAAGAATGATGTTAGAATGTGCAAGTGGGAAGTTTATTGTCTGAGAATGTGAGAATAAAGGAATAATTCAAATATCGTTCGCGGAAGTGGGAGTTACACGAGGATAAATACAGGTCATTAGATCGAATAGAAAATTAAGATTTTCATTATTACTTGGTAAAATTAATATTTAATGGAAAGGATAAATACAGGTCATTAGATCGAATAGAAAATTAAGATTTTAATTATTACTTGGTAAAATTAATATTTAATAGAAAGGATAAATACTGGTCATTAGATCGAAATTGAAATTTTATTTTAATTATTGGATCATATTAATATTTGACATTTAACGGAAAGTATACAACCAAGAATGCAGAATACTTGGTAAAATCAAAGTTATTAGTTCCTTTAAAAATAAAGTGTAAGACTGCGACTTTATAGGAGTCATTAGATCGAATTGAAAAATAGTTTTTGATTATTATTTAATAAAACTGATATTTATCATTTGATATTTGATGGAAAGGATAGGAGCAAGAGTGATAATGCCAAACTTATCAACACCTAAATAAAAAGTGTGAGTTTCTACTTTCCCATTTAAAATACTATTGGTACAGTACATCCCCGAATCTTTGAAAGTGACGGACACTCATCTTTTGCTCTTCCTGCATAGATAATAATATTGGCGGTTTCAGACCTTTCCAAAAAGGCATTAAAACCTTTCGATCAATGCAAATATCACTTCAATAACGCGTCAATAACACGTCAAAACTCGCTGACGGGACGTGGGGAATGAGCGAAAGCAATGAGCATTATTGAAGTGATATTAGAAAGTTGGACCACTACAGATCGACTGTCCCCGAAAGAAATATAT
>NC_061101.1:10970212-10980351 GCF_015104395.2 Macrobrachium nipponense | reverse complement strand
ATATATTTCTTTCGGGGACAGTCGATCTGTAGTGGTCCAACTTTCTAATATCACTTCAATAATGCTCATTGCTTTCGCTCATTCCCCGCCCACGTCCCCGTCAGTGAGTTTTGACGTGTTATTGACGCGTTATTGAAGTGATATTTTCTTTGATCGAAAGGTTTTAATGCCTTTTTGGAAAGGTCTGAAACCGCCAATATTATTATCTATGCACGATGAGCAAAAGATGAGTGTCCGTCACTTTCAAAGATTCGGGTATATACTGTACCAATATATTTGTAAATGGGAAAGTAAAAACTCACACTTTTTATTTAGGTGTTGATAAGTTTGGCATTATCACTCTTGCTCCTATCCTTTCCATCAAATATCAAATGATAAATATCAGTTTTATTAAATAATAATAAAAAACTATTTTTCAATTCGATCTAATGACTCCTATAAAGTGGCAATCTTGCAATTTTTTTAAAGGAGCTAATAACTTTGATTTTACCAAGTATTCTGCATTCTTGGTTGTATGCTTTCCGTTAAATGTCAAATATTAATATGATCCAATAATTAAAATAAATTTCAATTCGATCTAATGACCAGTATTTATCCTTTCCATTAAATATTAATTTTACCAAGTAATAATTAAAATCTTAATTTTCTATTCGATCTAATGACCTGTATTTATCCTTTCCATTAAATATTAATTTTACCAAGTAATAATGAAAATCTTAATTTTCTATTCGATCTAATAACCTGTATTTATCCTCGTGTAACTCCCACTTCCGCGAACGATATTTGAATTATTCCTTTATTCTCACATTCTCAGACAATAAACTTCCCACTTGCACATTCTAACATCATTCTTTTTGCATTTATATCCTTCCTGTACAACTCCAACATCCGTGTCAACACATCGGTTATTCTAAGGTCCATTATTTTTAAGTTATTATGCAGCTCCAACATCCGCGTCAACCTTTAAGTCTCTTTCGTACGGTTGAACAATCTTCTAACTGCAGCTGAACTTTGGACAATATTAATATTTTCTCAGCCACTGCACTTCATATCAAATGCATTTCTTTTATTTACTGTTCCTTTGTGTCATTAACCGGAGATACTCAGTAAAGTTGCAAATGACCGACGAATGAGTCAGCATACGTCCCATGAATTCTTTCGACCTTGGTATCTGCAATGTAAAACTATCTTTCAATCATTTGTTCTATGTATGCTACTCTCTCTCTCTCTCTCTCTCTCTCTCTCTCTCTCTCTCTCTCTCTCTCTCTCTCTTTATACCACTTACAATCAGATCCAAGTCACAAATGCTACTATAATTGAAACACGCCGTATTGACGCAATGTCGTCTCCATAAATTTACATACGGCCAATGAATTCCTACTGTTTCGATCTCTCTAGCCCAAAAGCATTTTTCAGCCATTTTCTCTCTATTTCACTCTTATTCCTCTCTTATCGAAGTAACGAGCTTAATCCATTTATAACCGCATTCTGAAATCTTTTTTTTTATACAACTAAAGATAACTCCTACTTCAACGCAGTAATGATTACTTGTACTCCAGCTACTCCTCTACCGCAAGCATAATCAAATATACCTACAGTTGCTCCCTTGACCAAGCAGGACAAAATGCCTTAAGTCAAGTTAGGTTTGAAAATGCTAATTAGGATACATTAATAGACTGGGACCAAGGTGTGATCCAACCTCCAGCCTACTCGGGCCGCGTGATAAAACCTACGGTCAAATAGCGCGATGTTTTACGAACGAAAATTAAAATAAATACGTTATATTTTATAAGAAATTATTGTTTGGTACTGTTTAACAAGCACAATATTTATCAATCACATTTGCGTTATAATAAACAAATAATAAATATCCCATCCTAAAAATCCTGTTTCTTTAACTCAACGCAAACTACAGTAACAACAACAACAACAACATGAACAACAACAAAAGAGTTTGTAGGCTTATTCCCCGAGTGAGTGAAAATAAACAGGAAAGGTGAATTCATTTACTAGACATACCTGAAATTCCTTCGTAGGTCCACCATTGTTCCCAGTTCCAGGTTACTGCTACGGTGTCTTTCAGAAAAAAAGAAAGAAAGAGAGGAAACAGATTATTATGAGCACTTCTAATTCTGGAAAAGAGAAAATTGAAAGCAGAAATCCCTGTAATTAAAAGTTTTCACCTTAATCTGACAAAAGATGGTTTGATTATAATGAGAAAGTTGTGTGAAATACGGTTTGATTTTAAGAGGGTTGTATTTAATACCATGAAATTAAGTGAAGGCTGGTTTCACTCTTGCTGTGTTTTTGTAAGAATATATATATATATATATATATATATATATATATATATATATATATATATATATATATATATATATATATATATATATATTATATATATATCTATATATATATAGATATAGATATATATATATATATATATATATTATATATATATATATATATATATATCTATATATATATATATATATATATATATATATATATATATATATATATATATATATATATATATATCTACATCTATATATATATATATATATGTATATATATAGTATATATATATATATATAAGACATATAAAAATATATATATATATATATAATATATATATTAGACATATAAGAAATATATATATATATATATATTATATATATATATATATATATAATTATATCAATTCAGCTACAATTGTCCTTTAATATCTAAATTCACTTTACCTCCCAAATGATATATTTTCATATATGTACCGAAGGGGAATTTTTTTTTTTTTAATTGATAATAATTTCGTCCCCCCATGGGATCGAACCACCGTCCAAGTGGACGGGGACGAAATCAGGACAGTCAGTGACGCTATCCAATCAGCCAACAGAGACGCTATAAGTTCATATCGATTCTGACCTTACAAATCACCCTCGATCTGGTGCTACGTGCTGTCAAACGCTCGAATTGGCCAACATGGTAGACGGGGTTTCATATCGATTCTAATTACGAAAGCACCCAGATCGAGGGTGATTTGTAAGGTCAGAATCGATATGAACTTATAGCGTCTCTGTTGGCTGATTGGATAGCGTCACTGACTGTCCTGATTTCGTCCCCGTCCACTTGGACGATGGTTCGATCCCATGGGGGGACGAAATTATTATCAATTAAAAAAAAAAAAAAAAAAAAAAAAAAAAAAAAAAAATCCCCTTCGGTACATATATGAAAATATATCATTTGGGAGGTAAAGTGAATTTAGATATTAAAGGACATTTGTAGCTTGAATTGATATATAAATCCATGGATCACGGTCGATGTGATAATTATTCATATATATATATATATATATATATATATATCTATATATATATATATATATATATATATATATATATATATATATATATATGTATATATTTATATATAGTACACATATATACACATATAATTGACCTTTAATTTTTGTCATTAATTTCAAAGGTTCATGTCATAAGAAATAGTTCAGCAGAGGCATCAATATTACTTTTCTCTTGAATAAAAGGGTCATGACCTTACATAAAAAAAGACTGTTCTGATATTTCCTGTGTAATGGTCGATAAAAATCACAAAAAAAGCCGTAATCTGATCAGTTAATTTTCCCATTTTAATGCTGCCAATGATATAATTAACACGATTTGACTTTCTTTTTAATGCGTATTTTTAAAATTCTGTTTATAAATGAAAAAAGGTTGCAGTCTAATCACTTAATTTTACCATGTTAATGTTGCCAATGAAATAATTAACACGTGTTATTGATAGAAAATTACAAAGAGGCCGTAATCTAATTAGTTGATTTTCCAATTTCGACGTTGCCAATGAAATCATTACTGAAAATAAAGCAAAAATCACGAAAAAGGCCGTAACCTAATTGCATAATTTGACCATATTAATGTTGCCCATAAAATAATACACGTTATTGAAATTTTTTTCTATAAATGACAATCAAGGCCGTAATCTAATTACTTGATTTTACCATGTTAACATTGCCGATGGAATAATTAACACACGTTATGAATTTTTTTTTAATAAACCACAAAAAAGTTCGTAATCTAATTAGTTAATTTTAGCATTCCGACGTTCCCGATGAAATAATTAACACATGTTATTGAATATTTTCTTTTCAAATCACAAAAAAGGCAGTAAGCTAATTATTTAATTTTATTACGTTATGTGGTTATTTATCCTGGAAAATTAGGACACGCCATCCAAAACTTATAAATTCAATAACAATCATTAACCTATAAACAGCCCGTCTATGTAATTGCTTAATTGGCACTTAAGTTTCTTGTCATAACAACATCATCCTCCTCCTCCTCCTCCAAGAGGAAAAACCTCGATAAAAGAAAAAAAGAGAAGAAGAAAAAAACTAAATTTGATCAACGAATCGCCAAAGTTTTGTATAGAGACATCGATGACGGTAAGGTCGAGCTTTCCGTTGCACCTCTATTGAATTCTGGCCTTTATCGTCCGGTTAAAATGTCCGTTTTATGATCCTTAAGAACAACTGGAGTGCCGGACATAATTGGATTTGGTCATCCGGTTTTGTTTTCCTCTCTCTCTCTCTCTCTCTCTCTCTCTTCTCTCTCTCTCTCTCTCTCTCATTTTTTGTGTGTGACTCCGATAGTATTCTTATTTAGTGCGGTGGAATTAGTCCACTCCCTGATGTTTTTCTTTAACTTTGTGTGTGTGTGTGTGAGTGTGTGTGTGTGTGTAGTCATTGAGTAACGGCATACACACACATATATACATACATAGTCTTTGCATTTACATATTAACAAGACTTATCTACATTTGAATATGTACAAAATAATACAGTGACTTACGTATGACTTTATACGTATGTGTGTGTATGTATGAGAGGGGCTTTCATGTATAATTATTCTCCATAAGAATACATGCCCAATACAATGACTTGTGTATGACTGTATGCATGTGGGAGTGAATTTCATGTATATTATTCTACATCAGATATTATACACAATAATACAATGAGCTGTGTACGATTGTATGATTCTAATATATGTATGTGTGTATAACGACGTAATCCCAGTTTTAGTAGGTCCACTAATTCTTCAACTTTATTGGATTTCGGCTACAAATCCTTCCTTTTGTAATCCCCATCTGTCATTTAAACCAGCTTCCTTTTTAAACTTATTTTTCACAATTCTTCAGTCAGCCAAGTAAAGGGCAAAAGGTCGAAAGGCCTTGCAAAACTCCATCGTTTCTCTTTCCTTCCTGGATTTTTCTTTATTTATATATCCATCAAGTTCCATATTTACGTTATGTTTCTCGTTGGACGAGTGGGTTACATGCTAGCCTACCAATCCGGTAGCCCTAGTTCGATTTTCCGCTCTGCCAATGTGGGTCCAGAGGAATTTATTTCTGGTGATTACAAATTCATTTCTCGAGATAATGTGGTTCGGATTCCACAATAAGCTGTAGGTCCCGTTGCTAGGTAACGAATTGGTTCCTAGCCGCGTAAAAATATCCAATCCTTCGGGCCAACCCTAGGAGAGCTGTTAATCAGCTCAGTGGTCTGATTAAACTACGATATACTTAACTTTTTTCATATTTATGTGATTCAGTTATACATGTATATGTATGTGATTGACTGTCAAGTATGTGTAACCTTTTTGCATTAAGGTCGACTCTTGTTTGTTTGTTTGTTTGTATGGTGTTTTTACGTTGCATGGAACCAGTGGCTATTCAGCAACGGGACCAACGGCTTTACGAGACTTCCGAACCACGTCGAGAGTGAACTTCTATCACCAGAAATACACATCTCTGACCCCTCAATGGAATGACCGAGAATCGAACTCGCGGCCACCGAGGCGACAAGCAAAGACCATGCCAACCACGCCATTGAGGCATTAAAGGTCGACTCTTGAAAGTCTATACAGAAGGTGACAAAAACTCAATAGACAGAAGCGATGTTCTGCAAGTTCTTTCTATTATTATATACTTTCCATCCATTGACTTTCCCAAAGCAAAGTTTATTTTATGCATATATCAAACCTTTCATGATTTTTATACATTTTCGTATACATATTTCCCAATCTTTGATGTTTCCAAAGCAAAGTTTATTTCATTTATATTTCCGACCTTTCATTTATTTTTTCCACTTCAGTGTCCTACGTGTTGTTATCAGACGAACATCGATGAACCAATTAGCAGTCCCCGTCCATTAAACAAAAATGTATTTCTTAGCACAAATCAACAGTTCTTTCTTGCTCTTGTGACACAGATCCACAGCGACCTTTCACCTTAGGGTGACCCTTTTCTTTCCACGGTTGTCTTTTCCTATACTTCTTCATCGCCACCCATTTTCGAAAAAAAAAAAAAAAAAAAAAAAAAAAAAAAAAGAAAAAAAAAAAAAAAAGTCTTCATTCAAGCAGAAATGAGTTGAGTAAAAACTCAAAAGATTCTTTTACGTTCGTTTTAATTGGCTCAATGGAAGCTGTATTGTCTGCTAGTTAGATAGTCTATTCTCTCTCTCTCTCTCTCTCTCTCTCTCTCTCTCTCTCTTTCTTTGATGTTGATGCTGTTTTTCTCAACGCTCTCATGATAAACTTTATTTATCCTAATCTCTCCCTCTCTCTCTCTCTCTCTCCCTCTCAATGTCTCTCACTCTCTCGTCTCTCTCCTCCCTCTCTTCCTCTCCATGATGTTGAGGTTGCTGTTTGATAACGCTGCTATGATCAACTCTCTCTCTCTCTCTCTCTCTCTCTCACAACAACCCCCACCCAACCCGCCCAAACCCCCCACCACCACCAGTCTCTCTCTCTCTCTCTTCTTTTGTAATTACACCTATTGGAATAGTTGACTTCCTCGGAGTTGATTCCACCTTTCGAACACACGTCAGCTAGAGTCTCTCTCGCTGCCACCAGATACTGACCCTTGAGGTCATCCCACAAAAGGTCGAGATTGCGTTGCACAGCCTACTGTCGGTTCGACTCCTCTGTCCAATGGCAGAGCTAAACACGGAAGTTTGTTGGTCAGGATTTTGTGTGCCCGTGGGTGAGTCCCTGACATAATAAACTTACCTGATAAAAAGAAAGGAGAGAGAGAGAGAGAGAGAGAGAGAGAGAGAGAGAGAGAGAGAGAGAGAGAGAGAGGGGAGGGGGGTATTGGGGGTTGGGTGTAATGAAAACCTGGTAGCCCCACAACACTTATACGATTATCCTCCTGTTTGTGTACCATGTAACATTTTCCGTTTTTTTATTTTTATTTTTTCTATTTTACGATCTTTTTAATTCACCTATTGATGTGTTTCTTTTTAATTTCCTGAACCTACCACACTCCCTCTCCCCACCCTCTAATTATTTTAGGGTAATAATTATGGTGCTAGTTAAAAGATTTTTTATTTTTTTTTTAACCATCAGTTAATCAACTCGAGAGAAGCCACAATGAAAGGTCTTTGGTTAGCACCAATTTCAAACACACAAACACACACACACACACACATATATATAGTATATATAACAAAATACAAATATAAACATTCTTTATTGTTATAATGATAAATTTTAAAAATCTTTGAAGAAAGGTCTTGTTGTTACATTCGATAATAATAATAATATAATAATAATAATAATAATAATAATAATAATAATAATAATAATAATAATAATAATAATAATAAAGTAAAGCAGTGGAAATTGTACCCATAATCATAGGAGCACTAGGCACGATCCCAAGAACCCTGAAAAGGAATCTAGAAAAACTAGAGGCTGAAGTAGCTCCAGGACTCATGCAGAAGAGTGTGATCCTAGAAACGGCGCACATAGTAAGAAAAGTGATGGACTCCTAAGGAGGCAGGATGCAACCCGGAACCCCACACTATAAATACCACCCAGTCGAATTGGAGGACTGTGATAGAGCAAAAAAAAAAAAAAATAAATAAATAAAATAAAATAAAATAATAATAATAATAATAATAATAATAATAATAATATCTCGAATTTGCAGTTGGAGCATTGCCACTTAATGCATTTTGAGGGTTTTCCTGTGTGGAAACTGAATCATAAATGGCACAAAACAGTTTTTCTTTGTGAAACCTCATAGTTTGTATGATGTTCATATACAGCTCGAGTTCCAACGAAATTAATTTCACCTTTGACTTATAAGTTATATATCATATTCTTCCCAGACACTGTAACAGTCCACCAGAGAGAGAGAGAGAGAGAGAGAGAGAGAGAGAGAGAGAGAGAGAGAGAGAGAGAGAGAGTTCAGAATATACTCTCAATCCAGTATCACTGTAACTCATGAGAGAGAGAGAGAGAGAGAGAGAGAGAGAGAGAGTCCCCCTGACCTAGTTATATTCCGTTTCGAAAGAGAACAGCGACAAAATTCCGGTAAAAAAAATGACAAAGGTTATTCTTCCATTTGCCCTGATCTCTTCATATTTCCTTTGGTGCATATTTGTCGAGTCGAGCAAAAAATGAAGTATGAATATTGTCCCTGCGAGAAGGGAAAAAAAAAAAAATTTGGGAAACAGACAGCAATCTCAAATCACTTCCTTGATCACCAAGAGAGAGAGAGAGAGAGAGAGAATTTGTTAACAAAAATATATCGGTTGAGGAATAGCAAGTACAAGCGATGCGAAGATGACAATAAACAGCGAAACGAATGGGGAATATATTTCGTTTTCGTGTTTGTGAAGGAAAAATGTGTATTTTATCTTACACAAACATACACACACAAACACAAACATCTCCAATTCCCCGCTGTAAAAAAAGAAAAAAAAAAAAAAGAAAAAAAAAGACGAAATGGAAAGAACTTGAAACTCTTCGTTAATTGAAACCTCTCAGTGTTATACGTCAAATCTTTCTCTATTTAAAACCGGACTCTCTAAATTATTGGAACCGTTTAACTTTTTTAGAAGACAATGTTTCAAATGGCAGAACCACGAGCTGGGATATACATATATATATATATATATATATATATATATATATATATATATATATATATATATATATATATATATATATATATATATATATCCGTTCATTTATGGATTTCTGTCTCGGTATTTTACCGCGAGAGAAACCTCTCGAATTTAACAATGAATCCTGCGATTTGCTTTGGCGATTCGGAGCAAGCGATTGCTTCAAGCAAAACTGCATTCTGCTTGCATTTCTTTACCGAGGATCGAGGGACACTCGACAGGCCGATGTGGTTTTGGGATTTCCAACAGACGTTGTTTCAAAGTGGTTTTTTGGGACTGGGGGACAGTTGTTTCTCTCGTGGATACAGGTCAGCCCGCCAATTCCTTCCATATACGTTATATATATATATATATATATATATATCTATATATATATATATATATATATATATATACATATATATATATATATATATATATATATATATATATATATATATATAGGGGTCACCTTTTCTTAAAAGTCAGGTATGTATTGGAAAAAGAGAACATTGGTCATATATATATATATATATATAATATATATATATATATATATATATATATATATATTATATATAATATATATAATATATATATAGGGGTTACCTTTCATAAAAGTCAGGTCTTGCTGGAAAAAGAGAATATTAGGTCATATATATATATATTATATATATACATACATATATATATATATATATATATATATATAATATATATATATATAATATATTTATATAGGGGTGTTACCTTTTCATAAAAGTCAGGTATGTCTTGGAAAAAGAGAATACTGAGTTTCAGCTCGAGTACTGTACATATGCTTCTATTCTGGCTTCAATAAACCTTGTCTCTTTCTAAGAGCATGAGTTGTACCGTGTTCTGGAAGGATACAATGAATAACTGATGTATGGAGGAATTCTCATATTCGCTTTGTTGTGGGAGGGGAGAAATATTCACCAACAAAAGAAACATAAGAGAGAAAATAACATCTTCGAAATGCCAGCGAGAACGTCACAATACTATTCGGAAGTAAAAGAAGAACAAGTTTTACTCTTGAATAACACGTTTAATAATAAACATAATGCTTTGGTCAGTTTGAGAGAGAGAGAGAGAGAGAAACAGACGGCGGCAATTATTCAAGAGATCTCATTGATAAGATAATTCA
>NC_061101.1:10947712-10962712 GCF_015104395.2 Macrobrachium nipponense | reverse complement strand
TTCGCGATTTTGGATTTTTTTTTCTTTTAAAGTTTTTGGCGACATTTCAAACTTTTCTCAGATATTAGTGATATTTCCGAAGTGATACATAATTACTTACAGTCTTTACGAAACGAAAGAATGATAACATGAAACAGTTCTTTATGGACTACATGGCGTAATAGTTAATGATTCTTTAGGAAAGTAAGCAGTGCGCATGTGGATTGATACGAAAAGCTAATGTATTTCAAGATTAATTATAAAGTAACGTCCAATAGCTCATATGGGCAACAAAGGAGTTATTTCTCTCAAAGTCTCTCTTTTCCAATTAAGGAAAATCCTAATGCACGAGATATGATATACATAGGAAGATTATCCCAAAAAAACAAAAGACCCAGTATGATAGCTGAAGCTCTGTTGTGCTATACATAAATCAGGCAACGGTTAAAGTGTTATATACAGCATTTTCCGCTGCCTTTCCCAGAAACTGGGGTCATTCCCAATCACAATAAGGAGAATAAAACCAATTTCTTATGGACGGGAGAGAAGAAGAGTAGCTATACTTTGTGTCTACAGAATTCTCGGCTTACGAAAGCTTTGATGTGGGGGGAGAGAGAGAGAGATTTCCCAGAGAGATTACCTTTTTGGAAAGATGACAGGTATTCCGATGCCTGAATAGAAGTAATCTCCCCGTCCGTAGATGAAACATATGATGGTACCTTCAAATGTGAGTACCAGATGGAAGACATCTGGGGAGATTTGATTCTGAAAATGTAATTGTTCGTGTATTTGAATACTACATACATACATATATATATATATATATATATATATATATAATATATATATATATATATATATATATATATATATATCAATACATCAGCACAGTCTCGTGTGGATCCGACATAAAATTGAAAGACCTGGGTTCGATCCCGATGTGAGTCAGAAACTGATTTCTGTTCCACACTTGATTGTGTTAATTACTATATATATATATATATATATATATATATATATATATATATATATATATATATATATATATATATATATATATATATATATATATATATATATATATTTACTGGGTCTCAGATGCCTGATATAACGTGTACTTAGCCGCACCTTATGAGACTGTAAGTTCTTGAACGCGTCTCAGCGCATTTTTGATTGTCCAGATTCAATCTTGATAGTTATAGTTTAAATTTACAGAACAATGTATCTTATTACATTTCCAGCGATTGGCAGAGGCCACTTGGGAGCAGTGGAGGCGCCTTGTCGCAGGTTGAACTGAATTATGGACTAAATCCCCAGGGGGAGTGAGATGATGAATTTCTTATGGCGGTCTTCCACAGCACAGTTCAGCTTCATTTCCGTAACAGAGATTAGGCTCTGCATTATACCAAGGTGCATATGTTGTGACACGACGCGGTATCAACTGACTGCAGGAGTTAGTGAATGATTCGCGCGTATACGATTGTTATGTTTTCAGGACAGTTCGTCTGTCTCTCTGTCTGTTTGCTTGTTCAGCAGAATTATGAGGAATGTTAGGCGTGGGTTTTTTCTCTTTAAAACTAAAATGTTACCCAAGGTGGGTCTAGTGTCTGGTTAGATTTTGGGACAGGTAAGAGTCATTTTTGGGGAGGAATGAGAGAGACTTCTCGGTCGTTGAATTTTTTTAGCCTTGACAAAAGATTGATATTCTAGAATGTTCTTGTTTCAATATCAAGCCATTTCCCCTAGGAAAAGGATGGCTAAAGATGAAGAACGAGATATCAGTCACTACCACATTCACTTGCTTGAAGAGTGGATGAATACCATGTACAGAACTCTTCCAAATCAATTAGTACAATATCCTTTGCCTTCTGAGAAGGCTCAACAGCAGTACATCGACCCACACTACAGACACTGCATGACTTAATTCTTTATTCTGGAAGATAAAATAAGTCTAAAATTTCATACAAAGCCTCCCATACAAGACTATCATCCCTTAATGGAGAGTTTTTCCATTTCAGCTTTTACCGTTTCATCGTTACAGCGGTTTCCAACGTATGTTTTCTCATTCCGTTTACTCTGTTTGAAGCAAAATTGACCAATATGTATGTGCATTTCTTTAAAGAGAAGGTCGTTGGTTTTTCTCTTCAGCTCTTAAAAAAATGGTGAAATTCTAAATGCTGGTTTTCAGTACTGTTGTATATTAATGTTTTGTTTGTTTGGATTCGTTTATGCATGTATGGCTAATTTTTGCTGACGAACTGTGTAAAAACAGGAGGAGGATATACGTATTTTGAGGAAAAAACATTTGGAAAACAACTGTCCCTATAGAGCAAAATATTCCTAGCGGTGCTTTTATCAGGCCACAATCCAAAGCACACGACATATTTTGCAGGAACTTAATTTCGCGTTAACGTCAGCAAGCTTTTCAAGAGAATCTAAAATCACATTTGCTTTTATTCTGTGGCTGAAGAACTACTATATTACTGAAAAGTACCTGGTGGGTGAAAGCGCTGAAATTACCCTTATAAATAAATATTCCCATGAATATCTTTGAGGAATGGTGCCGATTCATGTAGGTGTAAGTCACACTTACACACACACACACACATATATATATATATATATATATATATATATATATATATATATATATATATATATATATATATATATATATGTGTGTGTGTGTGTGTGTGTGTGTGTGTGTGTGTGTGTGTGTGTGTGTGTCTGAATGTGAACCTGTCAGCAAATGATGATATATTCGATCGTCTCTAATATTTACGTACACTGACAAATACAGCTTCATAATTTTCGCGTTTTTAAAAAAAATGACTGGAATTTACCTAAACTTCTACAAAGTCACTCTTGAATTTTACAGGAGTTACTCACAAGATATGAGGGATATAAATCCGACTGCCAGTCTATTTGATAATGCGAAGGTTGCTGTCAGAGCTGATATGACATTAGATATACCAGTATAGAGAGCGCTCTAATATGCAAACCTGTACCTAGATATTTGAAAATAAAAATTAAGTATATCTTAGTTTCACCAGACCACTGAACTGGTTATCATCTCTCCTGGGGCTGGCACGAAGCATTAGATATTTCTACTTGGCTATGAACCAGCTGGTTACCTAGCAACGAGACCTACAGCTTATTGTGGGATCCGAACCACGTTACATCGAGAAATGAATTTCTAATCACCAGCAATAAATTCCTCTGATTCCACGTTGGCACAGCGGAGAATCGAACTCGCGACTACCGAATCGGTAGGCGAGCACGTAACCCACTCACTCGTCCAATGAGGAACTGGTAAAAATTTGAGACTTACAATTTGTCAAACGCCTTCATCATGACTTTATCATAGCACAAATACTTATGGCGTTAAATCAGTTTGGGAGAATCAGTACTAGCCATAATAAAAATATGAGACACGTTTTAATAATAAGATTATGGCAATGACATGACCTATTTTCAGTTTGGCATAAGTACTACCCTCAGTAAAAAAAAAAAAAAAAAAAAAAAAAACACATATACCTCTTATAATATACCCTCAGCAAAAACACCACATATACCTCTTGTAATTTGCCCTCAGTAAAAATATCACATACCTCTGGTAATAATCAGATTATGAAAATAATTCGACCAGTTATTATATATCTATAAAACGAAACCGTATTATAAATACTAGATACGTCTTTTGAAAAGTCATATTACGTTTGTAAGTTAACCCTTTCAAAATTATTCCTTAAGCTTGCTTTTTTCAGACATTATAATTTTCCTCGCTTTTTTTCAGAAATGATTAATTTCAACGTTTTTTCAGACATTATTAATTTTCAACCCTTTTTTCAGACTATTAATTTTCAACGCTTTTTTCAGACATTATTAATTTTCAACGCTTTTTTCAGACATTAATTCTCAACGCTTTTTTTCAGACATTATTAATTTTCAACGCTTTTTCAGGCATTATTAATTTTTAATGTTTTTTTCAGACATTAATTTTCAACCCTTTTTTCAGATATTAATTTTCTACACTTTTTTCAGACATTATTAATTTTCAACGATTTGTTTCACATCATTAATTCTCAACGTTTTTTTTCAGATATTATTAATTTTCAACGTTTTTTCAGAAATTATTAAGTTTCATCGTTTTTTTCAGAAATTATTAATTTTCAACGTTTTTTCAGAAATTATTAAGTTTCATCGTTTTTTTCAGAAATTATTAATTTTCAACGTTTTTTTTCAGACATTGTTAATTTTCAACGCTTTTTTCAGAAATTATTAATTTTCAACACTTTTTTCAGAAATTATTAATTTTCAACGCTTATTTCAGACATTATTTATTTTCAATGCATTTTTCAGACATTAATTCTCAATGCCTTTTTTCAGACGTTATTAATTTTCAACACTTTTTCAGACATTATTAATTTTTAATGCTTTTTCAGACATTAATTTTCAACTCTTTTTTTTTCCAGATATTATTAATTCTCAACGGGTTTTTAAAGAAATTATTAATTTTCATCGCTTCTTTCAGACATTATTAATTTTCAATGCTTTTTTTCATACATTATTAATTTTCAACGCTATTTTTTCAGTCATTTTTAATTTTCAACGCTTTTTTCAGACATTATTAATTTTCATCACTTTTTTCAGACATTATTAATTTTCAACGCTTTTTCAGACATTATTAATTTTCAACGCTTTCAGACATTATTAATTTTCAATGCTTTTTTCAGACATTATTAATTTTCAACTTTTTTTCAGAAATTATTCATTTTCAACGTCTTTTCCAGACATTGTTAATTTTCAACGCTTTTTTCAGAAATTATTTATTTTCAACGCTATTTTTTCAGACATTATTAATTTTCAATGCTTTTTTCAGACATTAATTCTCAACGCCTTTTTTTCAGGCATTATTAATTTTCAACGCTTTTTCAGACATTATCAATTTTTAATGTTTTTTTCAGATATTAATTTTCAACCCCTTTTTACCAGATATTAATTTTCAAAGCTTTTTTCAGACATTATTAATTCTCAATAGTTTTTTTTCAGACATTATTAATTTTCATCGCTTCTTTCAGACATTATTAATTTTCAACCTTTTTTCCAGACTTTATTAATTTTCAATGCTTTTTTTCAGATATTATTAATTTCCAACGCTTTCCTTTCAGACATTATTACCTTTCAATGCTTTTTTTCAGGCACTATTAATTTTAAATGCTTTTTTCAGACATTATCAATTTTCAACGCTTTTTTCAGACATTATTAATTTTCAACGTTTTTTTTTTCAAACATTATCAATTTTCAACGCTTTTTTCAGACATTATCCGTTGCTCTTCAAGCTGGTCACTTTTTCACAATGAAAGAGAGTTTTTAGTAAGTTTCTTTTCACAGAACTCTTATCCAGAAAATTTGGTTTATAAGATTATTAACAGACTGCTTTCAAAAACATTTTTTAAGCCAACTCCCTCTTACAACGTAGAAAAGAAGAAGCTATTCGCTACCATCCCTTTTATCTCAGATGATAAGTTCTTAAGTGAAGTGAAACGCATTATTGAATTAGAGTTTGGCTGCCTTAATATGCATCTTATCCCTATCAATCCTCTTAAGACTTGCACCTTTTTCAACCACAAAGACAAACTGCCGACCTTCATGAGATCCAACATCATTTACAAATTTAAGTGCCCGGGATGTCCCGGTATTTATGTTGGTTCTTGCCGAAGGTTGTTGCAGATGAGATATTGCAGTCACCTGGGATATAGTTTCAGAACGGGACAGAGAATTAGCAAACCTGAATTCTCTAATATTAGGAACCATGCGTCCATATGCAGGATTCAAGTTGATAAGAAACATTTTTCTTATCAACTTGAATGTCTCGTATTTCTTGACAAATCATCAATGACAGCTGCTGTTGTGATTGCTGGTATTGGGTGGAGGTAGTACCTCTCTCGATCTGACATTTCCACGACAACGTCACAACCCGTGAAGAGATTCTCCTTCGTTCTTTTATTTGTCTTTTTGTCTTTTGTCTTCCTCTCGGGCTGTTCATCCCGATCTTATGAAGAAATAAAGAAAATGGAGAAAAACGAATCTATCCTGAACCAGGAAGTCAGCTCAGAGCGCCGTCATGTGTTCCGCTCTTTTGCAACACTCTACGACGTCAGTCAATCTCGTATCATGAATTTAAAAAAAAAATCTATTGGAAGTGCAATGACTTACTTCCTTCTTCCTTTTCGGAAAGTTGTACATGCATGCATATATGTAACTATATGTATATATGTAAGTGTTTACATAATAAAAATATGGAATGTTAGTCCATATATATAAAAGACTAAAACTAAAGAGGTCAACCAGATTGCTTGCAGGAATGTGATCAGACTAGAGACGCTAAAGATGACGTATACAATAAAGTATGTAGGCTAAGTTGACATGCCGTCACCTGTAGTCATTCAATTGTTTATAAACTTTAGTCCAAGCTTCCTGCTTGAGATAAACACCGTGACCTATAGCTCAAGCGGCCTACGTGATCTGTAGTGTCTCATTTTGATTGTATGTTCGTATGTAACTATGTCATCTGATTGTATGTTCATTATGTTCGAGCTACTGTCTGTTCCTTTATGACTGGTAACGGAGATGGTAGTAGAAGCAGAATAGAGTTAGCTATCGTCATTAGAAGACCTGTATCTCTTTACCTAAGCTTTATCATGTAGAGAGAATAGAATTAGCCATCATCATTGGCAGAAGCGATCAAGCTATCGTCATTAGAAGACTTGTACAATCATACCTGATCTTCACCATGTAAACTTAGAAGAATATATATATTTTTATACTTCGTGTTTCTACAAGAACCTCACCTCATAACCGAATCATCATGAGTTTAACACGTCGTCGTCAATAACCAAAGAAGATAATACCGACTTCGTAAGTGATCTACAAACCCCAAGACACTCTCATGAATATGGAAGTGCAATACCAACCGACTTAGCGTGAGATTATCGCAAGTCTAACATTACATCATTAGGGCGCCTTATTATACAACATATATATACATTTATAAAATATACATACCACACACACACACACACACACACACACACAACACACATATATATATATATATATATATATATATATATATATATATATATATATATATATATATATATGTATATGTGTGTGTTAGGTGAATCTGCTTAATCGTAATTATTAAAACATACATTTTTGGGGGGGACAAGCACTTAAATTGCAGTTACAATCTCAGTGCATTTTGTATGCATGTAATATCTAGATGATTACAGTGTACTTACCATAGTTTGAAGGATATCATTTTTTTTTTCTATAATCAATACTTGAATTACTTAAATACCATCTCAGTGCATTTTATCCCGCAGTCGATACCTATAGATAATTACTCTGTAGTTTACACAGTCTGCAAGATTAAGTTGCATCTTTCTTGCATTACAATCAACATTTGAATTACACAATTACAACTTCAATGTATCGTTTATACATTCGAGATCTAGATAACTAACAAGTGTAGTTGAACCGGCAGTAGTTTGCAAAGGTAAACACCGCATTCATCTTGTATTATAATTAACACCTGAATTACAAAAATTACGATCTCATCAGGTCACTCCATTCACTAATTCAAGTGTTAATCTTCGGTACGTACCATAACCTTTCAGTGGCCTTTGATTATAAATATTTCTAGATACTTCTCCACGAATCTGGTATCTCGTCCCACAACCAATCATCTCTCTTCTTATCATCTTTTCCAAAACGAAACTTGATCTCGGCTTATCTTGACATCTGTCTTTTGACAAAGTCGCAATTTTGAATTTTTCGTCATTTGAGAAAAAGTGATTGAGCTAATATTTTGGGCTAGTGGTTTGTGCTGTCATGTTTCAAAATTGAATTATGTGATCAATAATTCTACCCTTAAGGACTGTGCAAGATAGAAGATCAACTATAATGTAATGTAATTATAATGTAATATAATTATAATATAATGTAATTATAATATAACTATAATGTTATTATAAGTTCAATCTCAGTTTGTTATCATGTAATAAACTATACCATTTCCTTACTTAATTATATCTAAGCTATTTCGTGTAAAGGGTTGATAAGACAAAAATAAAAAGGGCAGAGTGTCGTATTATGATTAAAAACTGTCTTCTGAGAGAGAGAGAGAGAGAGAGAGAGAGAGATCGAGAGAGAGAATAGAGAGAGAGAGAGAGAGAGAGACGAGAGAGAAGATTTCAGAATATACCTCAGAAGATTCTTGCTATATTATATATCATAGTAACTCAGACGAACTGGCCTTAACATTATCTCGAATAACAAGAATTCGGCGGCGTTTTTGTTGTCAAAGAAAAAAAAAAGGACGAATTTTGTTTTTAAGATAAAATTTACATCTGAAAAAACGACGCCGAAATAAAAAGAATAAAAAAAAACGTAAGAGCATTTGCGTTTAAATTTGCAGTTAAAATTGTGTTTAAATTTCTCCTTTCTGGAAAAAAAAAATAAGGACAATTCCTGGTGAGGAATTTTCCCATTTATATTCGACTCCCGAAAGGGAAGGAAAAACGCGCTGGGAGAGTTCCACCTAAACATCTGAAATACCAGACTCTCTCTCTCTCTCTCTCTATCTCTCTCTCTCTCTCTCTCTCTCTCTCTCTTCGCATTGGGAGAGTCCCAGTTTAACATGTGAAATGCCAAACAATTTTATCTCTCTCTCTCTCTCTCTCTCTCTCTCTCTCTCTCTCTCTCTCTCTTTGGAAACTATGACCGCCTTGTGAGGCAACATTACGAAACTGTTTATTAATGTTTTACGGCGTTAAGTAAATTGTATATATTTCGATAGATTTCCTACTCACTAAAATATTAACTAGTTTTGAGGTGAATTAAAATTTAGTTAATATTTTACACGAGTAAACAGTTATTGGCTTACAGCTGTGCAATAATATATCATATACGAATGATCTATTTTAGCAGTGAATAAGGTACTCGAAGCTAGTTGACTGTCGTGGGCTGTAATCACAATGAAAACACTCTTCGTACACTGGTTATGAATATATACAAAACATAATATAAATAGATATGTAAAATATATATATATATATATATATAACTACATGCATATATGTATGTTAGATTAATACACACACACACATATATATATAAATATATATATATGTGTGTGTGTATGATATATATATATATATATTGTATGGAAATAAGAGTTTTATTTTTAACACATACACATATTCACTCACATATAGGTATGTATGTACGTATGTAAGTTTCCTGACACGTAGAAAACTTGACAACAACCACAACATAAAACCCTATGCTACCTTCAAGTGAAATACTAACGAATCCTTGATGCAGTAACCAACACGGTAATTGACTGACTGGCAACTGAGCCTGGAGGCTTTCAATGTCGACCGGTCCCCTTGGGGCTGGGGCTAGGATTTTGACTGCCCCCAAATTTTCACGGATCTGGTCCTCAAAACTATTTCAGATTTGCGATCTAAAATATCAACTTGATATTTTAGAATTCTCGTTTCATATTCTCATAATTCGTTGGTCTCGCAAACTCTTTTTATTTGAGGGTCTATAACATTAACTGGATCTGGACGAGTAGTGAGTAATCAACAAAATGTCTTCTTTCTATTTTGATTCATATTTTTTATTGTACCTGCTTCTGATTCTCTTTCTGTGTGTGTGTGTGCGTGTGTGTGTCTTGTCATTCAGATGTTTGAGTGACCTGGTAAAAACGCCGCAAAATCAATCTCTCTCTCTCTCTCTCATTGTTCAAATTAGAATGACCTAGTACGAAACGACAAGAGATATAACCCTAAAGAGTTGAAAATTAACTGTCACCCCACCCACTTCTCTGTCTCTCCAATTTCCTCTTTCCTTATTTCATCTTTTTTCCATAAAATAAAATGATCTTTTACAAGTAGTCCTTCTTGTATTAAAGTAGTTGACTTTTACAGGTCCTTCTTGTATTGAAATGCCTGAGTTTTATAAGTCCTTTTTGTATTGTAGAGCTTGACTTTTACAAGTCCTTCTTGTATTGAAGAACCTGGCTCCTCCTGCAGAACAAGAACTGCGACACACCAAGAACTGCGCAGAACAAAGACATAAACGCCATCAAAGGGAATCAAGA
This sequence comes from Macrobrachium nipponense, assembly GCF_015104395.2. NCBI lineage: Eukaryota > Metazoa > Arthropoda > Malacostraca > Decapoda > Palaemonidae > Macrobrachium > Macrobrachium nipponense. The sequence goes on along the minus strand of NC_061101.1, from coordinate 10,952,556 downwards.
GAAGTATTCCATGGTAATGAAACTTAAAGAGTTCTGGGCATCGTTACCCTCAGGTAACCAGTTTCCTATGGCTTAGTGGAGACTGCCCACTAAAACAGGGTATTCACCACCCTGAGTGCTCTTTCAAACTGCCATTCAATTCCCTTGGAGCAGTTTTTATGGACCTTACTAAGAGAAACGAAGAATCCACTTAAAAGACAATTTGAAATTTGCATGGGCGTATACCTCGACAGGCTTTGCTGTAAAATTGATTAAGGATAACTTGATTTGTTCGACTCGTAGGAGTCTTCGATGTTTATGACTCTCTTCAATTAATGTATATTTAGTTATCCATTTATTGGAGAAATCAACCCCCAATAATGTATGGGTATACCAATATATTTGTACCCATACATTACCGTAGAGTTGTTTCTCCAATTCAAGCCTCGTGCCCCTCTGAGTAATTATTAATTGTCTATTTATCATTTTTTGTGTTATAACTTTTAACCAGGATGCATGCTACAGGAACGAACTAAAATTGTATAGAAAAATATTGAAGATTGAACAGCTAGAATTTTAATCACAACTGTTAACCAGATACTTCAAAAGGACAAACGATCGTCAAAGATGATGCCGAATTTTCTTGTGGACTATATATATATATATATATGTATATATATATATATATATATATAAACTTATATATATATATATATATATATATATATATATATATATATATATATATATATATATATATATATATATATATATATATATATATATATGATATATATATACATATACTATATATATATATATAAATATATATAATATATATAATATATATATAGATATATATATATATATATACTATATATATATATATATATATATATATATATATATATATATACATATATATATATATATATATATATATATATATATATATATATATATATATTCATAACTTACGCAGCAATATTATTCAAATAACATCCTCACGCTAATATGATTGATGAAATGTAACCAGAGACTGCGAGTGGAAATCATCTGGGGGGCGTATCGCGCTAATGCATCTGGAAATCACATCAAATAATCCTGATATTAAGGAAATTTGGTATGGGTTTAGTAACAAGTGTAATTACATACCTCTCTCTCTCTCTCTCGCTCTCTCTCTCTCTCTCTCTCTCTCTCTCTGACAGTCTGTATATTGGTCTATCTATTTCCCGTATGTCTTTACATACTTTACATATATATATATATATATATATATAATATATATATATATATATATATATATATATATATATATATATATATATATATATATAGATATATATATATATATATATATATATATATATATATATTCTTGCAGGGAACCCAGAAAGAATTGGACTTAGAAACGAAAGATCGTGGGTAAATGGGAAAAATCTTCATTCAGCGCCAACGTTTCGTTTCTTTACGTACAAACATGTTCAATGACCGTTTGACTGACTACAAACAGTTTTCTGAAGTACATACAATTTTTTTTCTTAAAATACAAAAAAATAATGCAGTAAGACAGAATTAAGAAGACCAAAATTGTGCTCTCAGTAATCTATCTCCGACACGTATGGAAGCTGCCTTTGGTTACATGGTATTCGGAAACGCTCCCGAATTTCAGTTTACAACAATCGGCACCACTAAATGTGGTAAGGCACACCTTTCTGAACAGAAAGTTTTAGAGTGAATGGAATGAAATGCAATCAGAAGTCTCTGATACTGGGGAGAGCACAGAAGACATTACATTGCCGTATCCAAATATCCAGAGGACAATGCTCGCAAGTGACCCAACCAGACTATAAACAATATTCTGATAAGGGCAAATCAGAATCAGAAAGTCAAAAGGTCATGTCTTTCCTGCCATCTTCTCTGCGAGCTTAGGAAACCTTACAAACAATTCCCTGGTTTTCGGTCAGCGTTAGATGAAATATTATTTCAAGAGGTGTTCTCGCATCGGAAAACTTGAACGTTCCAGGCAACGCAGTGTTCAGTGAGAAAATGTATTGGGAGTTTTCTCTGTGACATAAGAGCTTCGTATAAATGCGATATTAAAATCAGCAGTGTCTTTCTCGTGTGAGGCCTGGGGAAATTAGAATAGATGAGTCATACTTTGGGATTTCGGATAAATATAAAGAATGGCGGATATATGGACTTGGATTCTTGTTCCATAATTAAAATGTAGATAAAATACACCTCTATATATTTCAAGTAATATAAGAACTTTTCCTTTTCAATGTTTAGATCAGCTTAATGTGGCAAATGTTCATTGAAAACTTAATGAATGAAAATTTTGTCTGCTTTAGATCAAATCATGTTTGTACATTTCATTAACAGCTGGTGTACCAAGGTGTTTATTAAGGATGTTTTAAATCAGCTGGTGTACCAAGGTGTTTATTAAGGGTGTTTTATATAACTGTACCCCTCACACTGAAGCAGAAAAGCTTACAATTGACCTGATGCTTAACACTCTCAGGGTCGTCTTGCTTAATTAAACAATGTAACTGGAACATTATTGAAACAAAATTAAGGACTTGCTCCTTTCCATGACGCTCTCAGTAGTCAGTTGAAGAGTGAATTAATTATTACTACTTCAAAGAGCCATACCGTTTCCTTTTGAAGTATGATGATTAGTAATACTATAGTACATTCACATCAACCGTGCACTTTATGTCTGGGCCCGATCCCTAATGACGCTGCCCCTGATTGGCTGTTGATAAGCCAGTCACAGGGCAGGAAACTCTCAGTCTCTCTCGAGAGTTCACAAAGGCAGGATGTATGTTCCACCTGTCCTGAGATATACTTTTGAAAGACGTATCCCTCAAAAGAGAGGTGGACCATACATCGTGCCTATGTGAACTCTCGAGAGACTTGAGAGTTTCCGGCCCTGTGATTGGCCTATCAACTGTCAATCAGGAGCGTCGTTAAGGGACTGGCCATACCAAATCTACTGGAAGATGAACTGGATATAATATGATGATGAAAGTTCACAAAACGGCAAGGATTTTGTTGAAAAGCCTAGAGATCTCTTTTCACAGACAGCTAAGATCATCCATATTGTTTCGAACGAATCCACTATACTATACACGCAGCAAATGAAAGCTGTCAACCGATATCAAACCGTATGCAAATTACGAGGCTGTGGCAGCCAAAATTATTAGGAATCATAACTCAAAATAAAAAAAAAATAGTTTACGGTTTTATAACTTTAATACTATTCACCGGAATTTATTCAAATTTGATATATAAGCCACCGTTGGTAAGTCAAAGCAGGTGATGTAGAAAAACAAATAATTTGCATATATCACCGTGATATGGTGACTGAGCCTTTTATTTTTACCATGTGTAAATATATTATATATATATATATATATATATATCATATATATATATATATTATATATATATATATATATATATATACATATGTCCTATTCATAAGTACAAACATAGATTTCTAGAATTCAGGTCATCTTGACTTATACTGAGAAGAGAGAGCGAGAGAGAGAGAGATAAAAAAAAACTCGCATAAAATGTTTTGATATAAAAAAACATATTGTTTGAAAACTGACAACGCCCAATGTCTTGATTGATTATTCACGCTGCTCTAAAGTCAAACATTTCCTATTAATGTTTTTGAATGGCTTCGCGATTTTGGATTTTTTTTTAAAGTTTTTGGCGACATTTTCAAACTTTTTTCTCAGATATTAGTGGTATTTCCGAAGTGATACATAATTACTTACAGTCTTTACGAAACGAAAGAATGATAACATGAACAGTTTCTTTATGGACTACATGGCGTAATAGTTAAATGATTCTTTAGGAAAGTAAGCAGGTGCGCATGTGGATTGATACGAAAAGCTAATGTATTTCGAGATTAATTAAAAAGCAACGTCCAATAAATAGCTTATACGGGCAACAAAGGGAGTTATTTCTCTCAAAATCTCTATTTTTCAGTTAAGGAAAATCCTGATGTACGAGATATAATATAAATAGCAAGATTATCCCAAAAAATGACCAGTATGATAGCTGAAGCTCTGTTGTGCTATACATAAATCAGGCAACGGTTAAAGTGTTATATACAGCATTTTCCGCATTTTAACTGCTATGTTGCATATAGCCTAATAAGCATTTAACTGCTATACATAGCATTCTCAGCGCTTCTATAAGCATTCTAAGCGCTGCCTTTCGGAGAAACTGGGGTCATTCCCAATTACAATAAGGAGAATAAAACCAATTTCTTATGGACGGGAGAGAAGAAGAGTATACTTTGTGTCTACAGAATTCTCGGCTTACGAAAGCTTTGATGTGGGGAGAGAGAGAGAGAGTTTCCCAGAGAGATTATCTTTTTGGAAAGATGACAGGTATTCGATGCCTGAATAGAAGTAATCTCCCCGTCCGTAGATGAAACATATGATGGTACCTTCAAATGTGAGTACCAGATGGAAGACATCTGGGGAGATTTGATTCTGAAAATGTAATTGTTCGTGTATTTGAATGCATGCATACATACATACATACATACATACACAGACTCGTGTGGACCTGACATAAAATTGGAAAGACCTGGGTTCGATCCCGATGTGAGTCAGAAACTGATTTCTGTTCCACACGTGATTGTGTTGATTACTTATATATATATATATATATATATATATATATATATATATATATATATATATATACACGCACACAGACACACACACAAACTGGGTCTCAGATGCCTGATATATACAGAACAATGTATCTTATTAAATTTCCAGCGAATGGCAAGGGCCACTTGGGAGCATTGGAGGTCGCCTTGTCGCAGGTTGAAC
>NC_061101.1:10935263-10947212 GCF_015104395.2 Macrobrachium nipponense | reverse complement strand
TCGCAGGTTGAACTGAATTATGGACTAAATCCCCAGGGGGAGTGAGATGATGAATTTCTTATGGCGGTCTTCCACAGCACAGTTCAGCTTCATTTCCGTAACAGAGATTAGGCTCTGCATTATACCGAGGTGCATATGTTCTGACACGACGCGGTATCAACTGACTGCAGGAGTTAGTGAATGATTCGCGCGTATACGATTGTTATGTTTTCAGGACAGTTCGTCTGTCTCTCTGTCTGTTTGCTTGTTCAGCAGAATTATGAGGAATGTTAGGCGTGGGTTTTTTCTCTTTAAAACTAAAATGTTACCCAAGGTGGGTCTAGTGTCTGGTTAGATTTTGGGACAGGTAAGAGTCATTTTTGGGGAGGAATGAGACTTCTCGGTCGTTGAATTTTTTTAGCCTTGACAAAAGATTGATATTCTAGAATGTTCTTGTTTCAATATCAAGCCATTTCCCCTAAGAAGAGGATGGCTAAAGATGAAGAACGAGATAACAGTCACTACCACATTCACTTGCTTGAAGAGTGGATGAACACCATGTACAGAACTCTTCCAAATCATTTAGTACAATATCCTTTGCCTTCTGAGAAGGCTCAACAGCAGTACATCGACCCACACTACAGACACTGCATGACTTAATTCTTTATTCTGGAAGATAAAATAAGTCTAAAATTTCATACAAAGCCTCCCATACAAGACTATCATCCCTTAATGGAGAGTTTCCTATTCAGCTTTTACCGTTTCATCGTTACACCCGTTTCCAACGTATGTTTTCTCATTCCGTTTACTCTGTTTGAAGCAAAATTGACCAATATGTATGTGCATTTCTTTAAAGAGAAGGTCGTTGGTTTTTCTCTTCAGCTCTTAAAAAAATGGTGATTATTCTAAATGCTGGTTTCAGTATGTGTTGGTATATTAAGTTGGTTTGTTTGTTGGAATTCGTTTATGCATGTATGGCTAATTTTTTTGACGAACTGTGTAAAAACAGACGGAGGATATACGTATTTTGAGGAAAAAAAATTTGGAACACAACTGTCCCTATAGAGCAAAATATTCCTAGCGGTGCTTTTATCAAGCCACAATCCAAAGCACACGCCATATTTTGCAGGAACTTAATTTCGCGTTCACGTCAGCAAGCTTGCCAAGAGAATAAACTGTAAATGAAGATAAGTCAAATCCTCGTTAAAACGAATCTAAAATCACATTTGCTTTTATTCTGTGGCTGAAGAACTACTATGTTACTGAAAAGTACCTGGTGGGTGAAAGCGCTGAAAATACCCTTATAAATAAATATTCCCATGAATATCTTTGAGGAATGGTGCCGATTCATGTAGGTGTAAGTCACACTTACACACACACACACACACACACACATATATATATATATATGTGTGTGTGTGTGTGTGTGTGTGTGTGTGTGTGTGTGTGAACCTGTCAGCAAATGATGATATATTCGATCGCCTCTAATATTTACGTACACTGACAAATACGGCTTCATAATTTTCGCGTTTTTAAAAAAAATGACTGGAATTTACCTAAACTTCTACAAAGTCACTCTTGAATTTTACAGGAGTTACTCACAAGATATGAGGGATGTAAATCCGACTGCCAGTCTATTTGATAATGCGAAGGTTGCTGTCAGAGCTGATATGACATTAGATATACCAGTATAGAGAGCGCTCTAATATGCGAACCTGTACCTAGATATTTGAAAATAAAAATTAAGTATATCTTAGTTTCACCAGACCACTGAACTTGTTAACATTAGATATTTCTACTTGGCTATGAACCTAGCAACGAGACCTACAGCTTACTGTGGGATCCGAACCACATTATATCGAGAAATGAATTTCTAATCACCAGCAATAAATTCCTCTGATTCCACGTTGGCACAGCGGAGAATCGAACTCGCGACTAGCGAATCGGTAGGCGAGCACTCAACCCACTCACTCGTCCCATGAGGAACTGGTAGAAATTTGAAAGACTTACAATTTTTCAAACGCCTTCATCATGACAATCATTTCATAGCACAAATATTTATGGCGGTAAATCAGTTTGGGAGAAGTAGTACTAGCCATAATAAAAATATGAGACACGTTTTAATAATAAGATTATGACAATGACATTACCTATTTTCAGTTTGGCATAAGAACTACCCTCAGTAACAAAAAAAAAACAAAAAAACATACCTCTTGTAATATACCCTCAGTAAAAACACCACATATACCTCTTGTAATACGCCCTCAGTAAAAATACCACATATACCTCTTATAATATACCTTCAGTAAAAATACCACATATACCTCTTGTAATATGCCCTCAGTAAAAATACCACATATACCTCTTATAATATACCTTCAGTAAAAATACCACATATACCTCTTGTAATATGCCCTCAGTAAAAATACCACATATACCTCTTATAATATACCTTTAGTAAAAACACCACATATACCTCTTGTAATATGCCCTCAGTAAAAATACCACATATACCTCTTATAATATACCTTCAGTAAAAATACCACATATGCCCTCAGTAAAAATATCACATACCTCTGGTAATAATCAAATTATGACAATAATTCGACCAGTTATTATATATCTATAAAAAGAAACCGTATTAAAAATACTAAATACGTCTTTTGAAAAGTCATATTACGTTTGTAAGCTAACCCTTTCAAAATTATTCCTTAAGCTTGCTTTTTTCAGACATTATTAATTTTCATCGCTTTTTTTCAGAAATTATTAATTTTCTACGTTTTTTTCAGACATTATTAATTTTCAACGCTTTTTTCAGACATTAATTTTCAACGCTTTTTTCAGACATTATTAATTTTCAACACTTTTTTTTTCAGACGCTGATTCTCAACGCCTTTTTTCAGACATTATTAATTTTCAACGCTTTTTCAGGCATTATTAATTTTAATGTTTTTTTCAGACATTAATTTTCAACCCTTTTTTCAGATATTATTAATTTTCTACACTTTTTTCAGACATTATTAATTTTCAACGATTTTTTTCACATTATTAATTCTCAACGTTTTTTTCAGACATTGTTAATTTTCAATGCTTTTTTCAGACATTATTAATTTTCAACACTTTTTTTCAGAAATTATTAATTTTCAACGCTTATTTCAGACATTATTTATTTTCAATGCTTTTTCAGACATTAATTTTCAACTTTTTTTTTTTTTTTTTTTCAGATATTATTAATTCTCAACGGGTTTTATTCAGAAATTATTAATTTTCATCGCTTCTTTCAGACATTATTAATTTTCAATGCTATTTTTCAGACATTATTAATTTTCAACGCTTTTTTCAGATATTAATTTTCAACGCTATTTTTTTTCAGACATTATTAATTTTCAACTCTTTTTTTTTCAGACATTAATTCTCAACGCTTTTTTCAGACATTATTAACTTTCAACGCTTTTTTCAGACATTATTAATTTTCAATGTTTTTTTCCCTCAGACATTATTAATTTTCAACATTTTTTTCAGAAATTATTCATTTTCAACGTCTTTTCCAGACATTGTTAATTTTCAACGCTTTTTTCAGACATTATTAATTTTCAACACTTTTTTTTCAGAAATTATTAATTTTCAACACTATTTTTTTCAGACATTATTAATTTTCAATGCATTTTTCAGACATTAATTCTCAACGCCTTTTTTTCAGACATTATCAATTTTCAATGTTTTTTTCAGATATTAATTTTCAACCCTTTTTTACCAGATATTATTAATTTTCAACGCTTTTTTCAGACATTATTGATTCTCAATGGTTTTTTTCAGAAATTATTAATTTTCATCGCTTCTTTCAGACATTATTAATTTTCAACGTTTTTTTTCAGACATTATTCATTTTCAATGCTTTTTTTCAGATATTATTAATTTCCAACGCTTTCCTTTCAGACATTATTACCTTTCAATGCTTTTTTTCAGGCACTATTAATTTTAAATGCTTTTTTCAGACATTATCAATTTTCAATGCTTTTTTCAGACATTACTAATTTTCAACGTTTTTTTTTCAGACATTATCAATTTTCAACGCTTTTTTCAGACATTATTAATTTTCAATGCTTTTTTCAGACATGATTAATTTTCAACGCTTTTTTTCAGACATTAATTTTCAACGCTTTTTTCAGACATTAATTTTCAACGCTTTTTTCAGACATTATCAATTTTCAACGCTTTTTTCAGACATTATCAATTTTCAACGCTTTTTTTCAGACATTATTAATTTTCAACGCTTTTTTTCAGACATTATCAATTTTCAACGCTTTTTTCAGACATTATTAATTTTCAACGCTTTTTTTCAGACATTATCAATTTTCAACGCTTTTTTTCAGACATTATTAATTTTCAACAAATGCGCCTTCATTTTTCGCAATAATATTCCCCCTGTCCGACGATGCCATGAATTTCCGACTTCTCGTCTAAAATCACATTTGCATAATTAATGGCGTATTGATACCTGTCAGAATTAAAAAACGGTGCATCCAGGCAGCTGTTTTCGAAGCAAAGTGGAGAAGGACAAATTTTGTTATTCTAATCGTCCTTACAGACTGACTCAGGATTGTATTAACTCACTACACAACTAAATGAATGTCGAGAACACCAGCGTATTCATTATTATTATTACTATTATTATTATTATTATTATTATTATTATTATTATTATTATTATTATTATTATTATTATTATTATTATTATTATTATTATTAATTTTGGAAGATTTGGATGAAGGTCTTCCTTCCAATATATTCTGTTGAAAGGAATGGCTGCGTTTAGCCAATTAATTTTAATTTTATTTATTTTATATCATAAAATTAATTATCATTAATTTTAACATAATAAAAATTAATTCTCTAAACACACAGCCATTCTATTTAATAGAATTTATTATTATTATTATTATTTTTTTTTTTTTTTTTTTTTGTTTTTTTTTTTTTTTTTGCTCTATCACAGTCTCCAATTCGACTGGGTGGTATTTATAGTGTGGGTTCCGGGTTGCATCCTGCCTCCTTAGGAGTCCATCACTTTTCTTACTATGTGTGCCGTTTCTAGGATCACACTCTTCTGCATGAGTCCTGGAGCTACTTCGCCTCTAGTTTTTCCAGATTCCTTTTCAGGGATCTTGGGATCGTGGCCTAAAGTGCTCCTATGATTATGGGTACGATTTCCACTGGCATATCCCATATCCTTATTCTATTTTCAGATCTTGATACTTATCCATTTTTTTCCCTCTCTTTCTCTTCAACTCTGGTGTCCCATGGTATTGCGACATCGATGAGTGATACTTTCTTCTTGAATTTGTCAATCAACGTCACGTCTGGTCTGTTTGCACGTATCACCCTATCCGTTCTGATACCATAGTCCCAGAGGATCTTTGCCTGATCGTTTCTATCACTCCCTCAGGTTGGTGCTGTACGTACCACTTATTACTGCAAGGTAGCTGATGTTTCTTGCACAGGCTGCAGTGGAGGGCTTTTGCCACTGATTCACGCCTCTTTTTGTACTGGTTCTGTGCAAGTGCTGGGCATTCGCTTGCTATGTGGTTTATGGTTTCATTTTTCGTATTGCACTTCCTACATATGGGAGAGATGTTATTTCCGTCTATCGTTCTTTGAACATATCTGGTTCTTAGGGCCTGATCTTGTGCTGCTGTTATCATTCCTTCAGTTTCCTTCTTTAGCTCTCTCCTCTGTAGCCATTGCCACGTGTCATCGCTGGCTAGTTCTTTAGTCTGTCTCATGTATTGTCCGTGCATTGGTTTGTTGTGCCAGTCCTCTGTTCTGTTTGTCATTCTCCTGTCTGTATATTTCTGGGTCTTCGTCTACTTTTATTAGTCCTTCTTCCCATGCACTCTTTAACCACTCTTCTTCACTGGTTTTCAGATATTGCCCCAGTGCTCTGTTTTCGGTGTTGACGCAGTCCTCTATACTTAGTAGTCCTCTCCCTCCTTCCCTTCGTGTTATGTATAGTCTGTCAGTATTTGCTCTTGGGTGTAGTGCTTTGTGTATTGTCATATGTTTCCTGGTTTTCTGATCTATGCTGCGGAGTTCTGCCTTCGTCCATTCCACTATTCCTGCGCTGTATCTGATTACTGGCACTGCCCATGTGTTTATGGCTTTTATCATATTTCCGGCGTTGAGTTTTGACTTGAGTATCACCTTGAGTCTCTGCATATATTCTTTCTTGATCGTGTCCTTCATCTCTTGGTGTTTTATATCCCCTCCTTCCATTATTCCCAGGTATTTGTATCCTGTCTCATCTATGTGTTTGATGTTGCTCCCATCTGGTAGCTTTATCCCTTCAGTTCTCGTTACTTTGCCTTTTTGTATGCTGACTAAGGCGCATTTTTCTATTCCAAACTCCATCCTGATGTCCCCAGATACAATCCTTACAGTCTGGATTAGGGTATCTATTTCCTTGATGCTCTTACCATACAGCTTGATGTCGTCCATGAACATCAGATTCTGTTGCCTCTTTTCTTGAGTTGGTACCCTGGCATCCATACTTCTGTCAGTTACGTTTTGTCATGGGAATCATGGCTACTACGAAGAGTAGTGGGGACAGTGAGTCGCCCTTGATCGTGTCCTTCATCTCTTGGTGTTTTATATCCCCTCCTTCCATTATTCCCAGGTATTTGTATCCTGTCTCATCTATGTGTTTGATGTTGCTCCCATCTGGTAGCTTTATCCCTTCAGTTCTCGTTACTTTGCCTTTTTGTATGCTGACTAAGGCGCATTTTTCTATTCCAAACTCCATCCTGATGTCCCCAGATACAATCCTTACAGTCTGGATTAGGGTATCTATTTCCTTGATGCTCTTACCATACAGCTTGATGTCGTCCAGTTTGGCATTTTCTTTAGTTGGTGTCTGTGTTATGTATAGTCTGTCAGTATTTGCTCTTGGGTGTAGTGCTTTGTGTATTGTCATATGTTTCCTGGTTTTCTGATCTATGCTGCGGAGTTCTGCCTTCGGCCATTCCACTATTCCTGCGCTGTATCTGATTACTGGCACTGCCCATGTGTTTATGGCTTTTATCATATTTCCGGCGTTGAGTTTTGACTTGAATATCGCTTGAGTCTCTGCATATATTCTTTCTTGATTGTGTCCTTCATCTCTTGGTGTTTTATATCCCCTCCTTCCATTATTCCCAGGTATTTGTATCCTGTCTCATCTATGTGTTTGATGTTGCTCCCATCTGGTAGCTTTATCCCTTCAGTTCTCGTTACTTTGCCTTTTTGTATGCTGACCAAGGCGCATTTTTCTATTCCAAACTCCATCCTGATGTCCCCAGATACAATCCTTACAGTCTGGATTAGGGTATCTATTTCCTTGATGCTCTTACCATACAGCTTGATGTCGTCCATGAACATCAGATTCTGTTGCCTCTTTTCTTGAGTTGGTACCCGGCATCCATCTTCTGTAGTACTTTTGTCATGGGAATCATGGCTACTACGAAGAGTAGTGGGGACAGTGAGTCGCCCTGGAAGATCCCTCTCCTGGTATTAACCTCTGCTAGTCTTATTCCAGAGCTTGTAAGTATTGTATTCCAGTTGCGCATTGTATTTTTGAGGAAGCTGATGGTGTTTTCCTCTGCCCCATATATTTTCAGGCATTCTATTAGCCATGTGGTATCATGTCGAAGGCTTTCTTATATTCTATCCATGCCATGCTTAGGTTGGTTTTCCTTCTCCTACTGTTCTTCATTACCATTTTGTCTATCAGGAGCTGGTCTTTTGTGCCCCTACACTTCCTTCTGCAGCCTTTCTGTTGGTGGGGGATGGTTGTTTGTCTCCTCTAGGTAGTTGTATAGCCTTTCATTGATGAATACCTGTTAGTAACTTCCACATTATTGGTAGGCAGGTGATAGGCCTGTAGTTACTGGCTATATTTCCCTTACTCTTGTCTTTTTGTACTAAGGATGTTCTTCCTGTGGTCATCCATTTGGGTGCATGGTGATTTGTAGTTACTGGCTATATTTCCCTTACTCTTGTCTTTTTGTACTAAGGATGTTCTTCCTGTGGTCATCCATTTGGGTGCATGGTGATTTGAGATACAATGCTGGAGTTGTTCTGCTATTCGTGGGTGTAGGGCCTTGAAGTTTTTGAGCCAGTATCCATGGACTTCATCGGGACCTGGGGCTTTCCAGTTTGGCATTTTCTTTAGTTGGTGTCTGACTGTGTCTGTCGTGATCTCTGTGAATCTTTGTTTTTATTCTCCCTGTTTCTTCTTCCTTGACTTCCTGGAGCCATGTTGCATGTTTGTTGTGTGATACCGGATTGCTCCATATGTTTTCCCAGAGTCTCTTACTTGGTTCGGCTTCAGGAATTTCTGGGTGGGTGTCTTCCCCTCTTAGTTGGCTGTATAGTTTTTTCTGGTTGGTTGCGAATAGTTTGTTCTGTTGGTATCCCTTATTCCTGTTCATGTACCGTTGGATCTTATGTGCTTGGTGGCCTTAAGCCTCCTGTTTTACATCTTCTATTGTGTTGTTTAGTCCCCTCTCTTGTACTTTGTATTTTCTCGTTTGAGTTCCTCCCTTTTTTTCTTGTTTGCTTCTTAGCCTTTTTTTCTTTCTGCCATCTCTTTCAGTTTACTCAAGTCAGATCTCATCACCATGATTTGCTTTTCCAGGCGCCTTTTCCAAGGAGGTTGCTGTTTTGGTTTCTGTTGGGTTGGTTGTGCTGAAGGTGTTGGTGTTCGAATCCCCATCAGTTCTGCTACTAATCTTGCTCCTGCATATGCCAAGTTATTTGTTTCTGTGATACTGGTGGTGTGCATTATGCCCATTATTTCATTGACCTCCCTTGTTTTCTCCCTTCCCTAATTTCTTGGTGTTGTAGGCTTTCATGGAGGGGATCGTTTGTTTCTCCTTCTTGTATCTGGCTCCATCCCATTGTGCTTAAATCTTTTCTACCCATTCTCCGTTCCCACTCTCTGTTACTTCATCGGTGTTTCTTCGTGTGTCGTTGTTTGATACCTCATCCTCCCTGTCGTCTTCTGTGGCATCGTCTCTCAGTTCGTCTTCGTGTAACTCGTGTGACATTTCCCTTTCCAGTTCTTCTCTTTCTGTTGGGGAGAGCCAGTTCTTTTTCTTTATGTTCTGTTTGGGGGGTGTTATTCCTCTCATTCCAGATGTTGACCAATCTTCTTCTATATCCTCTCTCCGTCGGGTTGCTTCTGATGTAGCATTCTCCATATTCCTTATTTTCTTCTCTTGTCCCATTTCTTCCTTTTTGCTTCTGTAGCTCCAATCTCAGGCTGTTGGTTACTGTCGTTGTGGTGATCAGTTGCTGGATGACGACCTCCAAGTACCTGACCGTCTTCCCCTGGGTTGAATACCTGGTTGCCGGACGAAGCTCCTCTGTTGCCAGAGGTTCCATTTACGTCGTTGTCGTTTATTCCTTCATTTCTTTCCATCATTGCTGAGTTTTGCTATTTAACCCATAGCTGGACCCTACCCCATCAGGGATAGGTACTCATTTACAGCTGAGTAGACTGAGGAAATTATGGTAAAGATCCTTTCCCAAGGGATCAACGCCGAGGTGAGAGCGGTCACCCATCCAACGACTGACCAGCCCCAATGTTGCTTAACTTGACTTGAGTCCATTGACGACCTAACCCACTCCTCCAACGGCGCCACATATTATTATTACTATTATTATTATTATTATTATTATTATTATTAATTATTATTATTATTATTATTATTATTATTATTATTATTATTATTATTGAAAGATATTGCTGCATCAGCTGCATTTAACTTGTAAATAGTCTTTTCTACTTTTCAAATAATTGCTTTCTCTCCCAGAGAGAAAGCAATTATTAGATAAATAGAGAAGACTATTTACAAGTTAAATGCAGCTGATGCAGCAATATCCTTCAATAAGACTTGTTTGAAAAAGGGCCTCCTTCCAATAATATTATTATTATTATTATTATTATTATTATTATTATTATTATTATTATTATTAATTAAGTAATTTAACCAGACCACTGAAGCATACATTCCATAAAAACCGATGCATAGATTTTCCTGAACATCTGTCCAATTTAAAACAAGCTCATTCTCTTTTTCGCATTCCCCTTAACATCTGTAAACGCCAGCGAATAAATATATGAACATCTTTTCTATTTACGACAAGGACCTCCATGTATTGGAGTTTGTAATAAATCATTTATCTGGAAGAACCAAACGCTGGAATCATAATGTAGGAGACATCCCGAGGGGTAATCACAGTCTGCTAAGTAGCTTACAGTAATAAGACACTTATGATGAGACAATCATACGTTATTAACCAAGTCTGTCGAGGTATATATATATATATATATATATATATATATATATATATATATATATATATATATATATATATATATATATATATATACATATATATATATATATATAATATATATATATATATATATATATGTCTCTGCTTAGTAAAGGACGTTTAACGTCAAAAGGTCTCGCAGATACTCCTTCGTTTATTTTTCCTTCGTGGCATATATCTTTATTTATGGATTTATCACGTTCCTAACTTTCGTGATTCAGTTATATATATATATATATATATTATATATATATATATATATATATATATATATTTGACTGGTAAAAATGTTCTGTAACAACAGAATTCCATCTAATAAAAGGAGCTCATAAAAACACCAAAATATTAGAGAAAAAAGTACTATATTTCAGAGACTACGGTCTCCCTCTTCATCTACCTGAAGAGGGAGACAGCAGTCTCTGAAATATAGTAACGTTTTTCTCTATATTTTGGTGTTTTTTATGGACTCCTTTTATTAGATATATATATAATTTACAGTTTATTATGAATACATCTTCTTGGGAACACGTGAAGAGTGTCTTTTTTTGCTAATTGGCTGATCAATACGATACAGAGATGACTGGCAGCAAGGGAGTTTGTCTTCTGTACCATAAAGTTGAGATATACATACATGTATACATACATACATACATATATATACATAAATAGTATATATATATATATATATATATATATATATATATATATATATATATATATATATATATATATATATATATACAAAACAGGAGCCACAGGAATGAAATATAAAATACACACACAATATACATGTATACACACAATAGCAAAACTTCGTGGGGAGAATCTGTCACAAGGCAAAAGACCACTCCAAGCCACTCTGGTCGGGTATTCACTTTTCCATTTTTCATCTGGTGGCTCCCAAATATCTGTAGTAGGTGCTTTGAAGAGGTGGACCAAAAAAATAAAAAAATAAAATAAAATACAATAAAAAATAAAAAATAAATCAAGAAACGATTTGCACAGCTATATGGAAACCACTAAAGCAAGACCACATTTTCGTTCAGTGTTCTTGTTCGGAGAACAATGGAAACTATAAATTTGGTTTTTTAATTAAATTTTCTTCGTTTATCGGCATTCACCATCTAAATGGATAGGAAATTCTCGACTGGAAAAGAAAAAAATTTCTTCGGCGCAGTCGAGTTTTCTGTGCAGGTTACTTGTAATGCTGTATGAAACTCTCAGCCGTGGCTCATGAAACTTTGTCACCACCCGGTAGTGGCATGTAGCTGTGCCAGACGAACGATCATGTTTAACTTTAACCTTAAATGAAATAAAACCTACTGAGGCTAGAGGGCTGCAACTTGGCATGTTTGATGATTGGTACGTCGATCACCCATCCTCCAATCTGCAGCCCTCTAGCCCCAGTAGTTTTTAAGATCTGAGGGCGGACGGACAGACAAATAACCATTTCAATAGTTTTCTTAAAAAAAAAAAAAAAAATCTTCTTAAAAGAAAGGCAATGTTATGACTGAATGTAAATTCCATATTCTTACTCTAAGACTGTACCGTACGTACGATAACAAAACCACTGACCTGACCCTTTGCCATTTAGTT
>NC_061101.1:10925263-10930263 GCF_015104395.2 Macrobrachium nipponense | reverse complement strand
ATGATAAATAAACGTTTATGAACAAATACTCAATGGTCTCGAAGTTGAGATGACAGAAAACGTTTAGCAATTCAGATTGGCAGAATAATTATATATGTGTGTGTATATATATATATATATCGTATATATATATATATATATATATATATATATAGTGTGTGTGTGAGTGTGTGTGTGTGTGTGTATAAATAATATTATATATATATATATATATATATATATATATATATATATATATATATATATATATATATATATATGTATATATATATATATATTAATACACATATATATGTGTGTATAACTGAATCACGAAAGTTTGGAACGTGATAAATCCATAAATAAAGGTATAAGCAACTCCGTTGTTTAATTTTCCTTCGTGGCTTATACCTTTATATATATATATATATATATATATATATATATATATATATATATATATATATATATATACATATATAATAGTATAGTTTTTCTTTCTAGACACAGTAGATCCAATAGATTTTACCATCTGTATAAAAGCAATGAGACTGCAGATCATTCTACCTGACCAGACTAAACAAGTCAAGAGAAAAATTATTAGGAATAAAAACTCATACAAAAACTCTTAGTTCATTTACAGAATATTACGTAAACTCTGTTCTGGGATGAATACCTTGTTATTTATCTTTCCACTACAGGAAAAAAATATCTCCTACTTCTATAAAAAATCACATATAGCTATTAAAAGGCATTAAAAACAAGCGTATTTTTATCCCAAAATACAGCTGCAACGTTAAGGAACTCTCCACCATAAGATTAAAAAGAAATCTATGTTCAAGTAAATTAGGGCGTAATATGTTCACGGTTTCTAGCTTATGAGGGCTGTAAATTTTTTTTTTATTTCTAATTAAAAAGAAGAGATATCATGTTACAAAGACTGTACGTAAAGGGTCTTTATTATGGAGATTAAAAGTGTAACGAGAATACTATATTTTCCCTGTAATTAAATAGGAATAAGAGCAAAAAAAAAACAATTAATTAGTGATTTTTCGAAGAGAGGAATAAAGATGTCTTTAATTGTTCAATTTCATAATATCTACGAAAATTGGATCAACCACATATGATGCACTTTAAAACAATCAAAACCGTAGAAAAACCGTCGATTAATCAATATGTTGCCGTAGTGGTCACATACCTCTAATTTAAAAAAAAAAACAATGACGAAAATAAGTTATAAAATTAGTAACGCAACTTTCTTTTTTTTTTTTTAAAGGTAAACGCGTTCATCATTTAACAAACAACTAAAGCACATTTTTCCACATCTCGCCTAAAGAAAAATGAAGAGTCGATTTATTGCTCGGAATTCAACAATGAAAGCAAAAGACAAAAAACCCTGTGAATGAGGTGGTTCATTATTTTTTTAAAAGGGGGCAAAAAAATGTGCCTAATTTAAGAATGAATGAATTAGAATCTACGAGGTTCACAACCGGCGACAGTAATGAAGGGCTACAACTGCTCTTACAACTTACAACTGTTATAACTTTACTAAAGGCCGACGTCAAGATAAGGAATAAATAGTTTAAAAGGGATACCAACGGGTGAATAATTATACAGCATCTGTCCAAAGTTCATTTACTCCTTTTTCAGGAGTACAACTTTGTCATGATCATACCGGCAGTAATCTTTGGCGAATTTTGACAGTTGTATCCCCCGGCTTCAATACCTCTTTGAAAAATTGTAGAAGGCTCTACAGAAACGAGGAATAAATGAACTTTGGACAGTTGCTGTATAAATATAAATCTACGCATATGTTGTGAGCTACATGGCATGTGGATTATATTTTCACGTCTCAGAAATATTTTTGTTCGCATTGTCGGCTGTTAAATGATACGATCTCTGGCAGTTACATTTATACTGAAAAAAAAGACAGTTTTATAATTCCAATGGAGAGTAAGCTTATATATTCTTCCGTTAGGTACTGGCAGCATTTTATACAATACTGCGGATTCCATACGTAAATTTTTAAAAAGGAAAAACTCTAATTACGTAGCCAAGGAATATTATAAAGCGTGTGACAATTATTTTCATTCTACAGCACATTTATAACATCTGTCGTTTACAACTTATTTTCTTTATAACCTCAAAACACTCAATCTTTTGCTTCTCCAAACCCGGGGAAGGTATCTAGTTCAGATGGTGACCGATACAAATTTGGACGTAAAAGCAGCTCGTGGGGTACTTTCACAGTTTATTTTAGGAATGCTTTCATAAAAGTGAAAGTATAAAGCAGTTTGTGAGAAGCATGTTATCCGCTTAGAAGATAATGATGGTTTTGGTATTATCGCCAAGCTCTGGCAGGCCATGTTCAAGTTTTGCCTTCCTTTGCTTCGCTGTCTAAAGAAATGAATTAGATATTAATCGACTTATATGACGCTTTTGGGCGTCAAAGGCAAACAATTGAATGGTTGCAAAACGAACCGCATATATTGACGCGAATTTCTTCTCTACAGTTATTGTTGTCCATTACTGTCGTTGCTTGTAACCAAAAATTCTATAAGTCTGAAGTGACATAAGGAAATAAATTTGGTTTTAAAAACCACTGTATTGATACCATGTTCTAAACATTATCCATTCACGATAATTAAATAAACAGAAAATAGGAGACAGCAAACAAATCTGATTGACATAGTTACTATGTAGGGTTTGAGATTAACCTGGCCTTATGCCAGCATGGGTTCTTGCTCACAAGGCAGCCAGTAAAGTTCCATTAACTTATAAAGTGGAAAGCGATAAGGGAATTCAATCAACCAAACTTAAATGAGGGAAGAAGAAGAATAAGAAGAAGAAGAAGAAGGAGAGAGAGAGAGAGAGAGAGAGAGAGAGAGAGAGAGAGAGAGAGAGAGAGAGAGAGAGCATTTTTTATAGAAGAAAGTCTTAATAAAATCTTGCAAATTTTTTTATTTAATAAGACATTCTTCCATTGAAGATATTCTCTCTCTCTCTCTCTCTCTCTCTCTCTCTCTCTCTCTCTCTCTCTCTCTCTCTCTCTCATGCCAGAATGCTAGGGCTGGTCCCAATAATATATATATATATATATATATATATATATATATATATATATATATACTATATATTATATATTATATATATATATATATATATATATCTATATTATTATATATATATATTATATAAGATACTATATATATATATATATATATATATATATAACTAAGCATACGCATATATAACTGCCTCGTACCGTACACGTTCACCTTCCTGTACAAAAAACGCAAAAAATCGACAGCAAACCGATGGTAGTTTTAACCCAAATTAGTGTGCATGAGTTAACAGGCCGTACCCAGATGGCATTTAGGCGAGTCGACATTTAGGAAAACCTTGGATGAAACGAAACCTCAAAAAACTTATAGCAAAGATAAGTAGAAAAAAAAAAAAAAAAAAAAGCGCGAAATAAATATATCAACTGACATTTCGTTTTCTGAAGATAAGTGTAGCGGAGTACACATCCAACAAGTGTTTTGGGGGAGTGTATGCAACGGAGAGAGAGAGAGAGAAGAGAGAGAGAGAGAGATAAAGGATAGAGAGAGAGAGAGAGAAAGAGAGAGAGAGACAAGATGAGAGAGACTACAAACAAATATAGAAGCATATGTTTTTATAAACTTGCTGGCAGCTTCTCCAATGAATCACGAAAATGAAATTTTATTTATATGTATATAATTCTGTCAAAATTTGTTATATATATATATATATATATATATATATATATATATATATATATATATATATTATATATATACACTGTATCAAATAGGGGCTCGCTATAGGTGACAAGACATTATTAGTTGCGCATCACTCAAAAGGTTTTTCTGTAACTTTTTCTCCTCGACTGTCAGACTTCTGTGTGCTTCGAGATTGCGTTTAATCCAATACTTTTTTTTTAGTTCATCCGTTGTTCTAACTTGTGAAGACATCAGTGGCTTCTTGTAAATATTTAAATGAAGATGTGTTTTTTTTCTCAGTATGCTGTGACTGATGTAACCTTTGTAATGTTAGTTCTGAGAACTACGCAACACCGGATAAGACAAAGCATATACATACGATTTCACAGCAGTAATATTTTAATATACATACATACATACATACATACATACATACATACATATACATACATACATACATATATATATATATATATATATATATATAGATATATATATATATATATATATATATACACTCTCACCTTCAGTGTCTTATATTATCTTGTGACCTCTTCCATATATATATATATATATATATATATATATATATATATATATATATATAATATGTATATATATATATTATATAGTATACTATATATAGATAGACAGATAGATAGATAGATAGATAGACAAATCAAAGAAGTTATTATTTTGAAGATCGTCGTAAGTTACGTAACATACGAGTTCTTGAAAAATCATATCAAAATATGTTAAAAAAATTGAAATAAATAAAAATAAATAAATTAATTAAAAAAACTTGAGTTTGCAATGCTGCCTGAGACTTTGTCAGTTGTGTCTGTAAGACGACAACACCAATAACCATTATATTCCTCAACAGACCACTCCAGCTGCCTGGAAAAATCCTGGAAATGTTGCTCGTTACTGGAATCTGTCTATTGGCCACGAATTTAAAATGAAATTCCACCAAGAGCTAAAATTAATACATTTCATTTTTCTCTTCAAAATTATTATCATTATCAATATACACTGCGCGGGAACCCCGTGCTGCCTGTCGTGATTCCCCCTACCTACACTGCCCCCACCCAGGCCGGACAAACAGGTTTGCCGGTGGAGGGTGGACGTGTCATGTCTCCCCTACTATCTTCCCGAGCCCCTACCTACCCCGCCGCTAACCGGGGCGGACAAACCAGAAAGATACACTTGGATTTTGTTTATTTATTTATTATATTATCATTATTATTATTTTTTTCAGAGAAGGAACACTTATCATAT
>NC_061101.1:10917763-10920263 GCF_015104395.2 Macrobrachium nipponense | reverse complement strand
GCCAATTCTAACCCCATATCCCAGGTGACCTCGTCCCATCCGCCGAGAGAGAGCACAGCGCTCATCAAAAACGGTACGATTCGGTACGGCGAGAGGTGAGAAGGGAGAGTGGGGCGCATCTCCCCGTTTTGCAATAACCAATTTCACACTCTGATTTAATGTTGTTTATTGTCAAATTTTCTGACTGTATAAAAAAATACTATTATTTAAAAGGCAGGCTGAGGGCGGGAGGGGGGGGAGTGTAGTATCGAGAGGGGGAACGGGAGGGAGGGGGGTATCGCTCCCAACATTTTCTTTCGCGCAACCAGACAGATAAGAGCTTTGTGTTGCCAGACGGCTGAGAATAATCTCAATTATTTATTAAAAGCCAAAATGACCTTGATTTAGTACATGATATTATTTAAAATAATTTCTCGTTTGGATTATTCATCTCTAATTATATCTCTAGGTGCCTGTGTATGAGCAGACTGTAGGCACTTATCTAATAACGCACTAACACCACACATTCCACCTCGAGTGACAAGAGAGAGAGAGAGAGGAGAGAGAGAGAGAGAGAGAGAGAGAGAGATTTTTTATGTATTTCACTGGTAATTTTTCCTGGGATACAGATTTTGTACATGATGTATTTTTCTCCATTTTCTCTTGTCTAACTCCAAGTTAGTTATAGTTGAAGTAACACATTATATACATACATACATACATGCATGCATATATACATACATAAATACACACACACACACACACGGCTTACCTGAAATTCCATTTCTTTCCTTAAGAAGCCTACGCGTGATAAATTCATACCCTTAAACCTTTGAACCGATCACTTATATTTTTAAATAGGATTTGCGCGAGTCTTTTATACTTATCTTTAGTTCAGACCTAGATTTTCAATAATTGTAATAATTTTTCATTCCTATCTCTAATTCTTACTTTTATCTATTTTTTTTCTAAATACCGATGAATGAGAAACGTTATAAACAGCAATAAATGGTGTGGCTAGTTCAATAGTATCTTTTATAGAAAATGAACGTCTCTATTACACAACGAGAGAATGAAAGGTTTAACAAAGGAGCAAATAAAAAAGTATAAAATTTTTGGCTGCAGAATATAAATGTAAAATAAATAAATAAATAAATAAATAAATAAAGACACCAGACTCACAGAGCCTTATCAAATCTCGGATGAAAGAATATAAACATGAAAATATTTCTCGTTCGCCGACAAAATAATTTAAATGTCGACAAGAGACGGGTTGGAATACACTTGTGACACAAAGGTATATGCGGGGGAATTAATATGAAAATGTCCCTTCCCTCCCCCCCAAAAAAAAATATATATATATATAGAATAAAAATAAAAATAAAAATTTGACTGAGATATAATGGAATATTACCCAACAAACGTATATTGTCAGAAACTTTTACTGTGAACTGAAACATGATTAAATGTTAACTGAATTATCTAACGAATTCATGTAGCGGACTTTTGCCAACTGAATTTTTAACGAATTACGTATTATCGAAGGCTATCAAGTCAATGGGCTACTAGCCGAATCATTTACAGAAATACTTTCTTTACTTTATCAACAGAATTTGAAACGAATGCCTTACCATCAACGAATGCCGTACTTCAATAAATGGGTGTTGGATTATCACATAAACATACTTACTAAAAACAGCTACAAAAAACCAATTTAAATCGTAAAAGCGAATATCTCACGAAGCTAAATGCGACCTATTATAAATTTACCCACAATGCAATCCGGAAAATCCCATTAACGAATTACGTATTATCGAAGGCTATTAAGTCAATGTGCTTCCAACTGAATTATTTACATAAATATTTTCTTTACTTTATCAACTGAATTTGAAACGAATGTCTTACTATCAACGAGTACCGTGCTTCAATAAATGGCCGTTGGATTATCACATAAACGTACTAAAAACATCAACAAAAGACCAATTTAAATCGTTAGAGTGAATATCTCACGTAGCTAATGTGACCTATTATAAATTTACCCACAATGCAATTCTGAAAATCCCACAGTCTCGGGGACAAACCAGGTTGCTTAATCGAGTTTAAAGGACAATTCCAGACGGACAATTCCAGACGGACAATTCCAGACGGACAATTCCAGACGGACAATTCCGGACGGACAATTCCAGAAGGACAATTCCAGACGGACAATTCCGGACGGACAATTCCAGACGGACAATTCCAGACGGACAATTCCAGACGGACAATTCCAGACGGACAATTCCAGATGGACAATTCCAGACGGACAATTCCAGACGGACAATTCCAGACGGACAATTCCGGACGGACAATTCCAGACGGACAATTCCAGACGGACAATTCCGGACGGACAATTCCAGACGGACAATTCCGGACGGACAATTCCAGACAGACAATTCCAGATGGACAATTCCGGATGGACAATTCCGGACGGACAATTCCGGACGGACAATTCCAGAAAGACAATTCCAGACGGACAATTCCG
>NC_061101.1:10905263-10907763 GCF_015104395.2 Macrobrachium nipponense | reverse complement strand
TGGCGTATAGATAATAATAATAATAAATAATAATAAAATAATAATAATAATAATAATAATAATAATAATAATAAAAAAAACTTCAAGGCCTACACCCACGAATAGCAGAACAACTCCAGCATTGTATCTCAAATCACCAAGCACCCAAATGGATGACCACAGGAAGAACATCCTTAGTATAAAAAGAGAGTAAGGGAAGGGGAAATATAGCCAGTAACTACAGGCCTAATCACCTGCCTACCAATAATGTGGAAGTTGCTAACAGGTATCATCAGTGAAAGGCTATACAACTACCTAGAGGAGACAAATACCATCCCCCCACCAACAGAAAGGGCTGCAGAAGGAAGTGTAGGGGCACAAAAGACCAGCTCCTGATAGACAAAATGGTAATGAAGAACAGTAGGAGAAGGAAAACCAACCTAAGCATGGCATGGATAGACTATAAAGAAAGCCTTCGACATGATACCACACATTGGCTAATAGAATGCCTGCAATATATGTGGCAGAGGAAAAACACCATCAGCTTCCTCAAAAATACAATGCGCAACTGGAATACATACTTACAAGCTCTGGAATAAGACTAGCAGAGGTTAATATCACAAGAGGGATCTTCCAGGGCGACTCACTGTCCCCACTACTCTTCGTAGTAGCCATGATTCCCATGACAAAAATACTACAGAAGATGGATGCCGGGTACCACTCAAGAAAAGAACGCAACAGAATCAACCATCTGATGTTCATGGACATCAAGCTGTATGGTAAGAGCATCAAGGAAATAGATACCCTAATCCAGACTGTAAGGATTGTATCTGGGGACATCAGGATGGAGTTTCGAATAGAAAAATGCGCCTTAGTCAAAATACAAAAAGGCAAAAGTAACGAGAACTGAAGGAATAAAGCTACCAGATGGGAGCAACATCAAACACATAGATGAGACAGGATACAAATACCTGGGCATAATGGAAGGAGGGGATATAAAACACCAAGAGATGAAGGACACGATCAGGAAAGAATATATGCAGAGACTCAGGCGATACTCAAGTCAAAACTCAACGCCGGAAATATGATCAAGCCATAAACACATGGGCAGTGCCAGTAATCAGATACAGCGCAGGAATAGTGGAATGGACGAAGGCAGAACTTCGCAGCATAGATCAGAAAAACCAGGAAACATATGACAATACACAAAGCACTACACCCAAGAGCAAATACGGACAGACTATACATAACACGAAAGGAAGGAGGGAGAGGACTACTAAGTATAGAGGACTGCGTCAACATCGAAAACAGAGCACTGGGGGCACTATCTGAAAAAACCAGTGTGAAGACGAGTGGCCTAAAGAGTGCATGGGTAAGAAGGACTAATAAAAGTAGGACGAAGACCCAGAAATATACAGAGACAGGAGAAAGACAGACAGAACAGAGGACTGGCACAACAAACCAATGCACGGACAATACATGAGACAGACTAAAGAACTAGCCAGCGATGACAATTGGCAATGGCTACAGAGGGGAGAGCTAAAGAAGGAAACTGAAGGAATGATAACAGCGGCACAAGATCAGGCCCTAAGAACCACAGATATGTTCAAAGAACGATAGACGGAAATAACATCTCTCCCCAATATGTAGGAAGTGCAATACGAAAAATGAAACCATAAACCACATAAGCAAGTGAATGCCCGGCACTTGCACAAAACCAGTACAAAAAGAGGCATGATTCAGTGGCAAAGCCCTCCACTGGAGCCTGTGCAAGAAACATCAGCTACCTTGCGGTAATAAGTGGTACGAGCACCAACCTGAGGGAGTGATAGAAACGATCACGCAAAGATCCTCTGGGACTATGGTATCAGAACGGATAGGGTGATACGTGCAAACAGACCAGACGTGACATTGATTGACAAAGTCAAGAAGAAAGTATCACTCATTGATGTTGCAATACCATGGGACACCAGAGTTGAAGAGAAAGAGAGGGAAAAAATGGATAAGTATCAGATCTGAAAATAGAAATAAGAAGGATATGGGATATGCCAGTGGAATCGTACCCATAATCATAGGAGCACTAGGCACGATCCCAAGATCCCTGAAAAGGATCTAGAAAAACTAGAGGCTGAAGTAGCTCCAGGACTCATGCAGAAGAGTGTGATCCTAGAAACGGCACACGTAGTAAGATAAGTGATGGACTCCTAAGGAGGCAGGATGCAACCCAGAACCCCACACTATAAATACCACCCAGTCGAATTGGAGGACTGTGATAGAGTCAAAAAAAAAAAAAAAAAAAAAAAAAAAAAAATAATAATAATAATAATAATCATAATAATAATAATAAAAGCGAAATAATTTACATAACAGCAAAACAATTACTGAGCGACCTATACAACGCACGACATTAAATTCAATTGTTAACAATGCCAATTCCGTTGGCATCATTAACGAAAAACAACAACAACAACAGTTGTAGAATCATCACCGACAACAACGACAACACTCAATTAATAAATCC